>NC_083279.1:27222344-27522344 GCF_963506605.1 Zootoca vivipara | reverse complement strand
CTGTGAGCATGTCCTGTGGGTTGGAGATAAGACCCATCACTTTAAGGTACCTGAACCCACAGCTTGGTCCAGCCTGATCTCATATCCTTTGTTCTAAGAGTAGCAGCCACTGCCCATACAGTGTTGTATTTTTCTTATTGCTATGGCTTCTTATGCCTAACAAAAACCACGAAAGCTTGAAAGCTTGCAAAATTTAATGAAATTTCATCTCTCTTTTTGGAGGGATAAATACTGCTGAAGACCAGGTTGTTCATCCAGGCTTTGGGTGGAATTACCGGTAAGTGTCAGGAGGACTGATGTTTATCATAGCTGGTTAGTTGTAACATATTTGCCTCTTTTTCTTAGTAACTGTATCACAGGTGTGGATTTGTTCTAAGTGTAAGCCACTTTGGAAGTGCATTTGCATAGATGACTGGGTCAGGAATGTTTTAAATAAATATAAAGAAAGAAGATTCCACCTAAACATTAGGAAGAATTTCCTGACAGTAAGAGCTGTTCGGCAGTGGAATTTGCTACCAAGGAGTGTGGTGGAGTCTCCTTCTTTGGAGGTCTTTAAGCAGAGCTTGACAGGCATATGTCAAGAATGCTTTGATGGTGTTGCCTGCTTGGCAGGGGGTTGGACTGGATGGCCCTTGTGGTCTCTTCCAACTCTACGATTCTATGATTCTATGATTCTAATAAATCGATGCTGACACTCTGATCCAGTGAATAATAAGTTGGATTGGTTTCCACCAGATACAATACACCAACCAGGTTCCTGAGCTTTTGGGGCAGTTCAAATGATTTACGTCCTACAGTTTTCTGGGGTGGTTGAATTTGGCACAACCACTGGGCCAAAATATTGGTATTAGTTGGAAGACTAGAATAATCTGTCCACAGCTTGGGAGAGTGGCAGAAAAAGGATGGTTTCAATGTGATCAACAACAGATATGGCTGGTGTTTAGACCAATGGAACTGCCTAAAGAGAAAAAACTTGATGTAGGCTGCACCAGTTAGTAGAGGAAAATAATGTAGAAAGTAGTTTGAAAAAGCTAATAAACTTATTGACTTTCAATGGGAACTATTTTAAGAAATCCCTCAGTTCGTTGTTGTTGTTATTTTATATACAATCATACCTCGGGTTGTGAATGCTGCTGGTTACGCATTTTCAGGTTGCGGACCGCGGCGAACCCAGAAGTACCAGAATGGGTTACTTCCAAGTTTTGGCACTCACGCATGGGCAGAAGCGCAAAATGACGTCACGTGCAGGTGCAAAAGCGCCGAATCGCATCACAAGCATGCGCCGCGGGTTGCGAACACTGCGGGTTGTGAACGTGCGTCTCTCACAGATCACGTTCACAACCCGAGGTAGGACTGTATATAAAAAAGTCCCCATCAGATAAATTCACTGAAGAAATAAGCAAATAGCTCTGAAATTTGTTGGGAATTTAAACAGAAAGAAAAAGAGGGGAAACAAACCCATAGTATTTGTTAAAAATGAACTTGCTTATGCAGATGAGTTTCCTTATGGGGCACAGAATGTTGACTTGCTATTGGTGGTTGGGTACCCGGGGAAGGGGCATGACTGGAGCAAATGTCTGGCGCCCCTTGAATATTTTGTGGGAAATTTTCACTGCACCCACAATAGGAGCAGAAAAGAGTTGGTCAGGTCACAAGGAGTCACACGGCCTTGCAAAACTGGGGAGCAAGTTTTGACCCAGCAATCATTCTAGAAGCATTTCCCAGTTCTTTCAGCTCTTAATTGATTCTGCCATGCCTTCAGTGTTAAAGGAATAATAAACAGTAAATAATGTTATGTATATAATATTCACATGAAATTACACTGTAACAAGCAAACCACAGGAACTGTGAAATAGCTCGTGGTAATAAATCTATTTCGGATTTGTGATGAATTTTTTAAAGGTGTAGTGTGTCTTCATTGATACATGTAAGCAACTGGGAGATTATTATTTATTACTAATTTTGATAGGCTTTTTCTCTTATGTAAATCTGATGTAAATGCCGAGCTTCTTTCAAAATATTAACTAGCTGGAAAATAATTCGCATACATTTTTTGTGATGTTTAATAAATATAAAACAAAGCACATCAAACCATTTTATGTCTTCTTCAAAGCCTCTTCTAATTCAATAATGAAAGCAACATTATAGCAATATTCATTAAACACTTACAGGTTATTGACCTCCATAGCTGAACAGAACTGAGGCAGTCAGCCTTAAAGGACAAATATATCTTAATTTTTGTCATGGTTGGATTAATGGCTTGCCTTTATATGATAACATTTTCTATTCAGCTGTATGGGAGATGTACAAAACAGAGCGTAAGACAAGGATTAGAAAACAAAGCAATAATAGGACCGGCTGGACACACCATTCATTCAGTTTTACTCCATTGTGGTCTAAAAGGCACAGTGTGTGTGTGTGTGTGTGTGTGTGTGTGTGTGCACGCGCGCACACACACACACACAATATGTTTACGAAACAAACAGAGTAACATACAATGATTCCCAGGCACTGTTGACTGTCCTCCATAATGTGGTCCAAATTAGAAGGATAAATTTAGTTTAAGTGATCTTGGGTGTGTCTGCAGCTATCCATTGGCTCTCTGTGCATTTAGCAGAGTGGAAATGAAATTTTGTTTTCCATGTCAATTAAGAGTTTCTCAATTTTTGTTTTACTTACTGTTAAAAAATAGAAATGTCAAGGTAAACCTTCTTCTTTTCTTTTAAGATCTACCGGTCTGTGTGAGCAAGACAAGGAAGGAAGTGGAAGCAAGAGGACTGAGACCTTCCGTTCAGGAAGAACAGGAAATGTGGGCAACCAGAAGGCTGCAGGAAAAAAACATCAATGGGAATAAAATCACAACACCCTCAGCCACCTTGCAACAGTGTGTCAAGCTCTGTGTTGCACCCCCTGAAATTCTAAATTGGTGGACAGATTTTTAGTTATTTGCTTGGTCCACCAGTCTGCATTGAAAAGGGACTAGCTCACACTCCTGGCACCACACATGCACAGTAGGCTCAGGTGAATTCCTTGTTTTTGTGAGGAATTCATATGATGTGCTGGGGATCCCTGAAAACAAAATAGTGAGGAGTGAGCATGCTTAATGGCCTGAGGGAAGCGAGATGACTCTTGGAAGAGATGAAAGGGAAAACAGGGGAGGGGGAATGGAATGAAGAATACATTTCACATGGGGGTTCCATTCCCAGCCCCTGTCACGCATCAACAGAGCGTATATAAGTGTACCCTGCCTCTGTTCTGCCTCACTCTGTTCCACCCCATTCCGTCCTCCCATTTCGCCCTCTACTGGGTCCAAAAAGACCCCCGTGTTGGCGATAGTGCGTCAATTGGCCGCACCTAAAATTGACGCCCCCTCCACTGCAAGAAGGAATAGATGGTTGCCTAGAACTCTGAGGAAGAGGCACTGCACACTGCAACATTTCTGTTGCAGGCCGTGCTTCCATGAATCTACTGTATCAGCGAAGTAACGGTTGTGCAATACGAGGTCACCTCCACAGCATATATTTAAAGCACCACAATACCATTTTATATGGTGCAGTGGTACCTCGGGTTACAAACGCTTCAGGTTACAGTCACTTCAGGTTACAGACTTCGCTAACCCAGAAATAGTACCTCGGGTTAAGAACTTTGCTTCAGGAGGAGAACAGAAATCGTGCTCTGGCGGCAGCGGGAGGCCCCATTAGCTAAAGTGGTACCTCAGGTTAAGAACAGTTTCAGGTTAAGAACGGACCTCCAGAACGAATTAAGTTCTTAACCAGAGGTACCACTGTATATTATAGGGCGGATCAAGGGTTCTGGGAAGGGTGCTCTGTGAAGTTAGCACCCTTAACAAACCATAGTTGCCAGAATTCTCCATTTGTATAATAGTGCTTTGTATGTACGGTACAGATGGAATTCCTATTTTGTTGGCTTAAGGGGAACAAGAAGAGTCACTTCAGCAATGGGAGGTGGGTTATATGCTGCCTTTTAATGCTTTGTAAACAGGCCATTTTGAAACCGTGTTCTAGATGTACGCTTCTGCATTCCTACTCTGATAGTCCTTTCTAACCTGGGTCCTATAGTAGCACCATTATGAAGTTCTGATGCGTGTATTAAATCACAACAAAACGCTTTGACATTTTGCCTGAAATCAGGCAGGTTGAACAAATCTGAATGCCCTTGATTTGAAATGCAAGGTCAATCTCTTAAATTTACTTCAGCGCAGGTTTCTGTATATGAAATTTCCCTCTTTCTGGACCTGACCTGTGAGAGTTCGCTCAAAATTGCTTATATTTTTTACTTGGTGATCGACGTTTATGGCTCCTTTGCTGCGTGAGCTTTTAAATATATACAGTATTTAGGCATTTTGAAAATGAACCAAGATAGAAACTGTCAATTTTTTATGCACCTGTGTATTTAGGAGCACTTTCCAAAGGAGCTCTTTGACTTGATGCAACTTAATAGCTCTGTTGGAGGCTGGGAAGATGATAAAACTCTTGGAGCTTTTAGGGCCTGCAAAGTCTGTGAAAGCCATACATAGAGGAGGGACTCTCTGAAAGGATTATTACTATGATAACCTTTAATAGCCCTGAAGATTTTACTGCTGGGGAAAAAAAAGTTTGGTCCTGATTCCTAACCCATTAAAATTAATGGGAAGAATCCCATTTTGTTCAATTGGAGTTGAGCAGTCCTTCACTTAATATACAGGAAGTATAAAATGCCTTTTTTTTCCCTGAGAAAAGAAAAGGAAGTCCAGATTTTAATCTTAACTAGTTTATTTGTTGGAGGAGAGGATAAAGTTGTCCACATGCAAATATGTCAAACACATGCACAGTAGGCTTATCTGTGTTCAGAGTCCCACATGGAAAAATGCTCCCACAGATTTGTAGCTAAATGTTAAGAGGCCTGTGTTTGTGGTGCTGACTGACATCCTTTCGTATCTTTCCTGGCCCTTCAAGCCACAGCAAATGGATTTGATAAGGATGCAGAAATGCTGGCCACACTGGTTTGGGTCCCGAGATAACTGAATGAAACAAAGTTGTCCTAAACACTGTACAGTGGTACCTCAGGTTAAGAACTTAATTCATTCTGGAGGTCCGTTCTTAACCTGAAACTGTTCTTAACCTGAGGTACCACTTTAGCTAATGGAGCCTTCCACTGCCGCTGTGCGATTTCTGTTCTCATCCTGAAGCAAAGTTCTTAACCCGAGGTACTATTTCTGGGTTAGCGGAGTCTGTAACCTGAAGCATCTGTAACCTGAAGCGTCTGTAACCCGAGGTACCACTCTATAGGCAGAATCTCTACGCAAAGCTTAATGTAAACACAACTTGCTTGCCGCTGATGCTGAATCACGGAAGAACTAAAAGCATCTAAGTCCGAATTAGTGCGTCTTTTCACTTTCTGTAATATTTAATTTCCCTTGCCTTACAACAACAACAACAACAACAACAACAACATGATGAACATTTAAGCTTCAAATGTGCAGAGGTGCATTGCGAACCCTCAAAAGAAATGTTTTGTAATAGCCATCTGTTTTCTCTGGCCAACTGAATGCCGGCGCCAATCAACAGTCCTTGAAATACATGGAAGTGAAATGTTATTGCAAGGAGTTTCTGATATAAAGGGCATTTATAACCAATGTCAATGAAGGGAGAAGTTATCATTCAGTGGTCTTCTATTACTGGAAATCAGATTGTGGAGTTTCTGAATGCGAATGAACTCTGTCCTTGCATAGAAGCAATCAATAAACAGTGCCCCTGCCTGGATCTCTTCATGCTACCTTTAGACATTCTTTTCAAGGAAATAATAATTATAATGTTTATGTGATCGGATTTACATGGACGCCACTTTTTCTGAGTGTTTTGGGGGGTGCGCGGAGATTATTAGGCCGAAACAAACATTCTCATTGCATTTAACAAAATAAATTGAATCACATGGCATAGAAATCATTACAAATAAGGTGTGCACAAATAAGCCAGCCTGCAATCACCCGAGTTTATTTTCTAAAATGAAATTAGTCTAGCTAAAAGTAATAATGTGGCTAAATCCTTGATACAACATCTTCTACAACTAATAAAGTCCTTTCTCTTAAATCAATAAAAGTGTCCTGATATAATTTAGTCAGGAGAAAGACTATTTGTATATTGCACACAGATTTTTCCTGATTCTCATGTACCCATGATGACATTGTCTTTTGGCAAGTATTTGAGATGTCGTAACGTCTTCATTCATTTGCGCCCCCCCCCCCCCCCGGAAAGGACAGCCTATTTCAAAAGTCTAGAGCAGATAATGTGCTAAATGTGTGGACTGTGTCAGTCATTTGATGTATGCTGTAGACAAAGGCTGCATGTGCGTGCAATGCTAAACCATAGTTTAGGGTTTCATTCAAGAGCCTTGAACTGATGCGGCTCGTCCTCCCGTCCTCTCTTCTCCTCTGGTGCACATGCAATGAGAGGACTGGAAGAGGACAGTTAATTTTCAATTAACTGTTGTGTGTGTGTTTGAACTCAAACACACTGTAGCAGACGTTATCAATTTAAGAGACCAACATCAAGCCAGAGGCTAGTGCTCTTGGCTCAACAAAGCACAGTTCACTGGGAAACACAGTTCCCAGTTCAATATATATTGAGAAACCATGGTTAGATGAAAATGGAAGTGATAGCTCCAGTGATGAAGGAAGAGAGGGGACAAAGAGGCTCACAAATGGGATGGAGAATTATGGTGTAGCATTATGTGCAAACCAGGTAAAAGTGTAGAGCCAGTGCCTGGGTCAGATAAGACATTTAGCAATGGGATGCAAAGGCACTGGGGGATCATTTTGCATTGTGAAATGACCACCTAGAGCAGTGTTTCTCAACCTTGGGTCCCCAGATGTTTTTGGCCTACAACTCCCATGATCCCTAGCTCACAGGACCAGTGGTCAGGAATGATGGGAGTTGTAGGCCAAAAACATCTGGGGACTCAAGGGTGAGAAAGGCTGACCTAGGGCAACTTCACATAAAAGCTTCAATGTAGACTTTTGTTGTTTAGTCATTTCGTCATGTCCAACTCTTCGTGACTCCATGGACCAGAGCACGGCAGGCACTCCTGTCTTCCACTGCCTCCCGCAATTTGGTCAAACTCATGTTGGTAGCTTCAAGAACACTGTCCAACCATCTCGTCCTCTGTCGTCCCCTTCTCCTTGTGCCCTCAATCTTTCCCAGCACCAGGGTCTTTCCCAGGGAGTCTTCTCTTCTCATGAGGTGGCCAAAGTATTGGAGCCTCGGCTTCACGATCTGTCCTTCCAGTGAGCACTCAGGGCTGATTTCCTTCAGAATGGATAGGTTTGATCTTCTTGCAATCCAAGGGACTCTCAAGAGTCTCCTCCAGCACCATAATTCAAAAGCATCAATTCTTCGGCAATCTACCTTCTTTATGGTCCATGTAGACTACCTCATTCCTATGCTGATTTAGGTATATGCTGGAGTGAATGGTGAAGCCACTCTGCTCTGTCATCACATGAAACCTTTTGGCATTCATTATTTATCTAAGCCAAGTTTGTGTCACTAACACAACTTAGAATCATACCCTAAAAGCGTGTGCGTGCGTGCACGCACGCACGCGCGGCACACACACACACACTGAAACACGTTACCATTATATAGCTACTATATGGTTAGGAGAAATTGGAGTTTAAAGGCGTTAGAAGGTAATGAGCAATTCATTAAGAGATCACAGTGAAGCACCCTAAGATTCTTCAGGTACAGTATCCTAATTTCTGGCCAGACAAACGTCTGATTTCTTAAGAGCTTTTAAATTTTATTGCAAGCTGATCAGCCTAGGTTAAGACACTCAAATGACACTTAAAAAGATTTGTTAGCTATTGGCTCTTGCAGACTGTTTGCTTGTGTGGCAAAGTCCCTTAATTCTAACGGTATCCATTCCATTATTATCTTGAGACCATTCAATTTTTCATCATGGTGAAAACCGAAAGAAGAAGAAATAAATAATTAAAATTAACCTGAAATAAAAAAATTATTAATAATGCACATATTACCATACATATTTTACATTGACCTTTAATATCGATTCTTCTTCTCACATAGCGTTCAAAAGGTTTATCTGCATATGAGTAAAGAGTACAAAGTGCTGTTTGTACATTTCTTGTTCCGTTTGGTGATAAACAGGTTGAGGCAGGGGCGTAGGAAAGGGGGCAGTGGGGGCATCCCTTCCCAGATGTCATCCCTGAGAGGGGTGACAACCCCCCAGGTGGATTTCCGTGCCGCCCCCTTGAGGCCGATCACTGCACTGATCGCCCCCCCCCCTGGGCAGCTCGCCCCGCCCCCGGGTGCACGGCATGTGCACCCCCCTGGGTGCCCAAGCAGCCAGCTCCGCCACTGGGTTGAGGTATCTACTTTGAGGAAGGGAATCAAGATGAGTTCTCTGTAGATGTCCATATCACTTGTGCCATATGCCTCTAAAGCAGCTGTTTGACTAGTAGGCTGCAATGCGATAGCCAGACTGGTGACTGGGAGTGGCCACTCAGACCACATAACACCAGTCTTGAAAGATCTACATTGGCTCCCAGTACGTTTCCGAGCACAACTCAAAGTGTTGGTGCTGACCTTTAAAGCCCTAAATGGCCTCGGTCCAGTATACCTGAAGGAGCGTCTCCACCCCCATCGTTCACTGAGGTCCAGCTCTGAGGGCTTTCTGGCAGTTCCCTCACTGTGAGAAGTGAGGTTACAGGGAACGAAGCAGAGGGCCTTCTCGATAGTGGTGCCTGCCCTTCCATCAGATGCCAAGGAAATAAACAACTTCCTGACTTTTAGAAGACATCCCTGTTTAGGGAAGTTTTTTAATCTTTGATGTTGTCCCTTTTTATTAATATTCTGTTGGAAGCTGCCCTGAGTGGCTGGGGAAACCCAGCCAGATGGGCAAGGTATAAATAATAAATTATTATTATTATTATTATTATTATTATTATTATTATTATTATTATTATTAATATGATGCCTCGGGAAAGGACTATTGCCCAGAGGTGGGGTATCTTGCTTGTGGAAGGTCCCAGGATCAATCTGGGCATCACTGCCAATCAGAGTAGACAACACTGGGCTAGATTGACCAATGGTCTAACTAAATATGTTTCCTATGTTCTGACACTCTAGACTCCATCCATATAGGTCTATATAGGTCCATCTATATTCCCAAACCTGGGTCCCCAGCTGTTTTTGGAATACAATTCCCATCATTCCTGACCATTGGTCTTGCTAGCTAGGGACAATGGGAGCTGGAGTCCAAAAGCAGCTGGAGAACTGAGCTTGGAAAACACTGTCAGAAGGTTCTATCTCTCCAACATGGGAATGGGAATGATATGTGTATTGCTATCATGTACGTATGGAACATCTTTAGCATGAGATATGTCTTAGGCTCTCTTACTCATGAGTAGGACCTTAGCAGAGACACATGCCTGACTGGCATGTTCACTCTGTCATGGTCAGTTGTTCAGGAACTTCAAAAGCTTTCTTCAGCCCAAACACCACAGCGACTGATTCCAACTGACATCAGCACACTTACGGATCCACAGAGTTTGCGCAATTGCGTAACAGAACTCAGTAGCACAGCATTTTGGCTAATCTACTTTTATTTACATATAAACACACACGGAGCACTCCAACATGGCTCCCTCTCTCTCTAGCATCAGGCAGCAAAGAGAAAGAACAAAGGACAATAGTCCCACTTCAGGAAAAACAGTAACACAAACATGCTGTTTCATTCTGTAGAATGAAAACATATACCATCATGTGATAGACAACAATCCCATGAATGCAAACACGGGGAATGAATCTCTAACAATATGTGCCCCATTGCAGCAAGCTTCCAATGAAAAACCTTTTGTAACCTCCACGTCTCCTTGCTCTCTTCTAAGGCACTCTGGGTCTAGAGTTTTGAATCGGTTTTGTGACATAATTTCTAGGGCTCCACAACAATGAAACAGCTTCATACCTGCTTTATATGTGAAACCACCAGAGGGAAAATATCCGTCTGATACATAGAACTGCTCAATCTTCACTGCACAGCCCTCAAACTACCATCAAAGGTCTGGACTGAATATGATATTTAGAAAGCATGAAGTCACAGAGAGGGCTATAGGAGCCCACCCTCCTAGGCCTATTTCAACCCCCCTCTTTGAATTTGTGGTTTAAAAAAGGTCAATCTTTTACCTGCACAGATAAAAGGACCACATTGTACCAAATTGATCAGTAAGAAAGTTGTACCCACCTTTCAGAGTTCCAGCCAGTGAGCACAAAGACACTGGGAAAGCTGACAGGCCTTCAAATAGAATTAACATGCATTGAATATTTTATTAACCTGGCTCTTTAATGAGTTTGAGTTAAAGCTGAACATATTCGGCTACCTGTACCCAGTTCCAGATGTTTTGTAGCAATTCTCCATGTTCTTAGGGTTCTTACAGATGATCTGTTGATTCAGCACTCATCCTGATTCACTTGCAGAAAGCTTATGCAAGGGTTAGACTCTGTCCAGTCGTTACTGAGCTTTTGTTCTGATTTGTTCACAGGGAAGTTATACGGAAATGAGGATGAGTCCTGTTTTGCTTGCATACTATTTGTACATCTTCCCGTCATGAACCCCACATGTTTCAGTGCACTTCCCTGTCACTTTCCTAACCTCAAAAAGGCCAATTGTTGTGCACGGGCAACAGAGTGCTGGAGTCCACTTGCATCACATAAACCTACATTTCTGGCATGTATCCACCCACCCCAAGATACTGGTGCTGCTGCCTCAGCACCAACAGCTACAGACCTGGAATCAGAACTCTTGGAGAGTTTAAAAGCAAGATCTGGAGAGTTTGATAGATCTTCTGAGATACTTCTCTTGCTCTTTAGAAGCTCAGAGGATCACCACTCTGCCCTCTAGACCCAGGTCTTTGTGTGGTCATGAAGCTGAAGATGTTTACAGACACTGTTGTGAAATGTTGAGAGTGTCAGGTTATGGCCAAGGAGATACAGGTTCAATTCATCAGCCATGACAATCACTGTGGACACTTGGCCATTATCTCTCAGACTAAACAACCTCATGGGGTGGCTAGGAGGATATAAATGTGGGGATGCAAAAAGAAAGCCATGTCTGCCACCTTGCTAAATATAATAATAATAATAATAATAATAATAATAAATTTATACCCTGCCCATCTGGCTGGGCCACTCTGGGCAGCTCCCAACAAGAATATTAAAACACAATAAAACATCAAACATTAAAAACTTCCCTAAACAGGGTTGCCTTCAGATGTCTTCTAAAAGTCAGGTAGTTGTTTATTTCCTTGACATCTGATGGGAGGGTGTTCCACAGGGCAGACACCACTACCTAGAAGGCCCTCTGTCTGGTTCCCTGTAACCTCAATTCTCACAGTGAGGGAACTGCCAGAAGGCCCTCGGAGCTGGACCTCAGCGTCTGGGCTGAACAACGGGGGTGGAGACGCTCCTTCAGATATACTGGGCCAAGGCCGTTTAGGGCTTTAAATATATAAATAACTCCTCAACAAAATTGCCCAGAACTCCAGTGAAGCACACTGTCTTTGCCTATAGCTGATAGACTGTTCAATTGCTCCTCTTTTACTCTGGCAAATGCCATTCTACACTACATTGCCTGCTCCATTGCTTGTCACAATGTCCCTAATCCATGCCTGCCTTTGAGTAGAGATGAATAATGGTTCTAGTCAGCCAAAGGACTCAGTGAAGTGACTGCCTCTGGCATGTGCTGATTTGACAGGTACTGTATTGCTTCTTTGTTTCCTCCTAGGAGATATAATGACATAAAGCTTCTGTCTGAAAACGCTAGGCATTAAGGTCACTCCACCCTTACATGGTAAATAAAGTGCAGCTAGTGAACAGATGATATAGATGATGTCCATTGTTGTCATAAGCGTAAGAGGAATCCATGGATGGGTGAGAAAGGAAGGGAAGGATTGATGTATGTCATTATGCTTCATAGAAAAGCAATATTCAGATCCAATAAGGCTTTGCCATCTTTATGAATGGTTTTCATAGATACATGCATGTGGAAAACGTTTGCAGAGCTGACACGCTTTATGCATGTGTGAGCTTTAGTTGACTCCTTTGCCTAACCTTTGTCCGGCTGATTTTGATTATTCCACAAAGTCTGGTTGTGGAAATAGGCTCCCCACATGCCTGGCAGACAGCAGGACCATCATCATGTATGTGAGAGACAGCTCATAATGTATCCAGGAAAGTATGCTCATATTTTTATGTGTGTTGTTGCATCTGCATTGTACTTCATGTTTCCAAGTGTTTCCCCATCCAGATAGGGCCAGACCTCCTTGGCTCCAGCAACAGAAACTACACCAGAGAGGGATGCTTCTTTTCCTTCTTGCCTTGCCACAGAAATTCAGTTCTCATAGTTCACAGTGTCCCTAGATACTGCATTGAGCATGTTGGGCAGATACTGGAAACCATGGGAACTATGTTTACCAGGGGAGCCAATGGCCACTCTTGCTTTTAACTGGGAAGCTAAGGAAGGCACAGCCATGGAACTCTCTCCATGACAGGCACAACTAGGTGACTATCAGAAACTGGAAGGCAAATGAACATAGGACGCTGCCTCATACCTCACGGCCCATCTAGCTCAGTATGGTCTACAACAGGCATCCCCAAACTGCGGCCCTCCAGATGTTTTGGCCTACAACTCCCATGATCCCTAGCTAACAGAACCAGTGGTCAGGGATGATGGGAATTGTAGTCCAAAACATCTGGAGGGCCCAAGTTTGGGGATGCCTGGTCTACAATGACTAGGATTTCAGAGGGAGGGGTCTACCATGACAAGAATGCCATGCATTGAGATTCTACTGGATCCATTTCTGGTCCAACCTGGTGGAGTTGTCCAACCATCACTACAAATGTGAGTAACTTGAGCTGAAATTTCTATAAAGTAATAATTTCAGCAGAGGAACTCGGGTGAATTTTATCAAGAGAAGAGCGTATACTTAGACGATAGAAGACCCAACAGGCTGAGTGGATTTTTACACGCTAATTTATTTTAAGAAGCAGTGTATTGTTGCGATACTGTTTCTGGAAACAAATGTGTGCCATGGGGAAGGTCTAACAAAACAGAAGTGCCAAATCAAACCCCCTCCACAGAGGAGCAACAGAAGCATAAGAGTACAAGCAACAAACACTGGGAAAATCCAATACTCTTTTGCAATCTAAGAATAAAGGAATTCGTGCCTTCTCTCCCACTATCGCGGCCACAGTCACAGTCTGAGTCGAGATGGCAAAGGTTAATAGCCTCCTCGGATGACAGCAGCTCTTCCTGTTTTCACATGGACTTCGGGAGCTGCTCTTAGAGTTCACATTACATGAAGAGTTTGTGTACTGCTCTTTACATCGTATGCCACCTCTGGCTCTGAAAGTACTGCCAACAAGAAGACACTCTGCCAACATCATTCATTCCACGTCTGGGCTATGAGCTAACTAGTTAGGAGAGAGAGAGAGAGAGAGAGAGAGAGAGAGAGAGAGAGAGAGAGAGAGAGACCTCAGGCAATCTGAATTACCCAAAGAGAATCTGAATTACCAAAAGCAGAATTCCTTTACTGAAATTAACAATAGCAATATCCTTCAATTAGGGATGGAGAAGAAATTTGATTTTGTTTATGTTTCAGTGAAAAACTGTGCATTTCGCACACCTTGAATGAGTGGACAAACCAAAACTACCCTGAAAGATTAATAATTTCCCTAATTTTGTGATGCAATTCTCCAAGTAAACCATATGTACAAATATGTGTCTGTTTGGAGGAAATGAGTGCAAAAACATATATATATTTATCAAAATACCATACAAAAATGCATTATATTAGGGAAGTTGCTTACAAAAAGTGTATATTAGTCAGAAATGCATAGAAAAATGAGTTTATTTGGAGAAATGAGCACTAAAAAGGTCATGGATTTTCATGAGAATTTTTTTTAAGGCAAATTGATGCCAAAATGTGAACTCAATTTAAGATTGGAAAATGGGGGGGGGGGACTGTCTGTCTCTGAGCTGCCACCGAGAAAGAGAGAGAGAGAGAGAGAGAGAGAGAGAGAGAGAGAGAGAGAGAGAGAGAGAGAGAGAGAGAGAAAAGAAGAAGAAGAAGAAGAAGAAGAAGAAGAAGAAGAAGAAGAAGAAGAAGAAGAAGAAGAAGATATCAAAGATACATTGCCTCCCTCAGTTAAAAAAGAATTTACTAGCTAGGCAAGCAACAAAGGTGAGTTATGCTCAGTATTTTGACAGTGACTTGGGGAATAATATCTGGATGCATTGGTTCCTTCCTATTCATTTCTCAAAAGGTAGGTGGAGGAGTGAAGCTTTGGAAATTCAGGAGCATAGGAAGACCTTATACTGAGTCAGACCACTGGTTCATCTTGCTCAGCACCGTGTACACTGACTGGCAGTGGATCTCCAGGGTTCCAGACAAGTCCCTTTGCCACTTCTACCTGGAGATGCTGGGGACTGAAACACGGACCTTTTGCTGGCTTCAAGGTGGTGGAGGAAAGCAGGCAATGCAACAGAGGTGAGTGAGGATGGCTAAGAAGAAGAGGGAAGGATGGAGAAGGGGGTCAAGATGAGCATGTCTGAAGGTTCTGATTCCACCACCAGTCCAACATGGCCTCTCCTGCTTGTGGGATCATTCATCATGCATGCCATTCACCAAGGGCTCATCAGGTGGCAGTTGAAGAGCAAAAGTGGAACGAAGTAGGAATATTAGTTAAAGTGGGACAGAATATTCCAAAAAGCGACCTTTAAAAATGAGCTTCATGGGCTTTTGACTAGCATAATATGAGTGTTGGATTGGGATGCGAAGAGATGAAGGGTCAAATCCCTGCTTAGAAATGTGTTTGCCGCATGGTACAACCAGATAGGCTCCAATCAATCTGGAGGCTGCCCAGTCCAGCTATGGTGTCTGAGTCTAGTTTGCTCCCCCACCCCATTTACTGCTGGATTATTATTATTATTTATAGGTATAACTTTTGCCCCTTTTTACAAAAGTTAATCAAATCTGCAGGTAGGTCTCGTATATCATTATGAGACACTGAGTGCTGGATTTGTTCCAGGAAAGGAACAAATGGGTTTCCCTTTCTTTTTTCAACCTTTGTTTTCTTCAGAGGTTGGTAGCCGAGCAGCTAGAACTTCACTGTGGCTACACAGCATGCAAAGTTCTTTTTAAAAATGGGAAAGGGAAAGCCGTTCACAGTCTTCCTGGTGCCACTTGGAAGCATGGGATGGAGCAGCTATTGGGGTGGCCAAGGGGAATAGAATGTGGAGTGTTGGAGAAGCCAAGGGGGCTGAATAGCATCTGGCAGCGCCACGGTTTAGATGGATTTGTAGTTCTTACAAAACCAGAAGCTTGAAAGCCATTTACGCCTGTTAGGTAAAGAAGAATGAGTTTCCTTCACCAGATCTTCATTGATATCATTTGCAGATTAGTCTTTTCACCCTCAGCAAACAAAATCTGTGCTCTTTTCTTCTGCATATTGTGAAGTGCAGCTCAGAGGAAAGGGGAGCAAACTATATCTCTATATCTCTAAGCATGTTATTAAAAAAGGATTCCCAACCACTTTGGGTATGTGGGAGCATCTGCAAACCAGAGAAACTATTGTAGACACCCCACATATTGTAATCTAGCTTTCTTTCATGCTTTTTTTTTGTCAGAGGGAGACACTGAGCGTACCTAGAAAAATCTCTGCAAGCACATGTTTGCTCACGGACCCCAGATTGGCAACCCCTGGTTTAGAGGGTACAACCCCGGTATGACCTCCAATGTCCCAGGCAACCAGGCTCATTCAGGAACGAGAACTCTCTCCATCACTTACAAGCCTCTACTTGTTGCTGAAGTATATCAGAATTACCAACAAGTATCCCAAGAAGGAGAAGGGGACTGTTTATTTTTTCACTCAAGGCTTCACTCAGAAGCTGGTCAGGGGTAAAAAAGAGGCAGTTTGCTTGGTCTCTTTTCAAACCCTGCAAACACTTCCTGCACTTCTCCTGTTGGCCCAGCTACACTCTCTTCTTGACTTCACCCCTTATAGGGGAGTCCTTGGTTTGTTTGCATAGAGGTGCCAAGCGATCCACAGCCATGCAGCCCCTCGCACATAAGGATATAAGAAGAGACCAAAGGCCTCTCTAGTTTGGCTGTCTCTTCACATAGTGGCCAACACATATTAATAGAGTTGAGTTTTGGGGGCTCTCCAAATCAATTATCATTTTGTGTTTTGTGCTTTTAAAAAACAAAACCCTCTGTGCGCTTTGCAAAACATCTTTGACTGACTTTCACCCTTGTTTTCTTTGCCCTGAACACGCCCAGACTATATTGATGATGTTATGGGAGGACGTCCAAATCTTGGAACGAGTGGGAGGAAGACATACTGAAAAGCGAAGATTTCTTCTCCAAAGTTTATTATGTGTCATCAGTGGCTCAGGCGCCAAGATCCTTGTGCAATGAACACTACTGGCAAGCATGAAACAGTGGGATGGCTCCCAAAAGCAGATGGAAATGTCTAAGTAATGATGGGAGAAATCTGGTAAATAACTGAACAACTCTAACACTCATTCACTGGCTTAGCAACAAGAAATATTCTGTCTCAGATGTAACTAGTGGATTAGATGGAGGGGAGATGAAAGAGAAGCCTGCAAAGGAAAGCTAATGTGCTAGGGACTAAGTAAGTCTTCCTCATGCACAAAACTACAAAGCACACACACACAGAGGGGGGAGACACAACTTTTTGTGTTTTCTGCCTGTGTCTCAAACTTCCTGCGTGGCATTTAACAAATGCTTGCTGTAACCAACAGGCTTAATTTCGATTCATTTAGCTAAAACAAAGCATCCATGTTCAGTTGTCCAATTACTCTTTGAATACCGAAGTGGATTACAGGGGTTGGTAGATGTGAATCCCTGCACGGGCAAAACGTAAGGGGCACAACCCAGGGAAAATCAAGTCCCATTGATTTCAGGGTGAAACAGGAGTGACACATAAGGAGGAACAAGGAGGCGGGGAGCATAGCCTACCTTGTTTCATCTCTCGGTTGATTATTCTTCAGAAACACTTTACATCTCTGATTATTATTGTAAGACTTGAAAAAAAGTAATCACCAACAAATGCTCTTTAAAATCATAAGGTGGGTTTTTTTTTCTTTTTTGAAATTTAATCATGTGTATATTGTTACATGGCTGACCATTTTCCTTGTTGAGGCAAGGTGCTAGTTAATAGCCCATGGTGGTTTTCACAAGGCACTTAGAAGCAGTTTGCCACTGTGTGTGTGTGTGTGTGTGTGTGTGTGTGTGTGTGTGTGAGGCCTCTTTTTGGGATCTTTTGTAGAATCACAGAATTGCTGTCTTGTAGGTGTGCCTGATCTTCACATGCTCCACTTGTAAATTTATAAATAGAGCATATATTAACCACCACTACCACTAGTATGGGGTGCTGTGGGTTAAACCACAGACCCTAGGGCTTGCCAATCAGAAGGTCAGTGGTTCGAATCCCCATGACGGGGTGAGCTCCCATTGCTCGGTCCCTGCTCCTGCCCACCTAGCAGTTTGAAAGCACGACAAAGTGCAAGTAGATAAATAGGTACCACTCCGCCGGGAAGGTAAACGGCGTTTCCGTGTGCTGCTCTAGTTCGCCAGAAGTGGCTTAGTCATGCTGGCCACATGACCTGGAAACTGTACGCTGGCTCCCTCGGCCAGTAAAGCGAGATGAGCGCTGCAACCGCAGAGTCATCCGTGACTGGACCTAACGGTCAGGAGTCCCTTTACCTTTACTACTCGTATGGCAGTCATGTGTCCTACTTTAGCTCAATTTCAACAGTCACCAGCCATGGTAGCTGTGCTTTATCTCCACTTTCTGAATTGCTGGGAATCACAAGCGTTCTCTTAGAATGGCAACAGCGCCCACCTGAGAGGTGCCAGAACTGAGTTCCGGCAAGTTCCGGCTGAAAAAAGCCCTGCCTATAAGCAACAGCAGGAAGTGGACATTCATGAGATCTTTCCTATTAATCTCAAGGAAATCAGGAGCAACTAGTACGTTGATCAGATACTTTGCAAAAATCCCTCTGTTTCAAAAATCCTTCTGGGCTTGAAATTCCTTCGAAAATCCACCAAGAGCTTAGCTTTCATTGTACAAACACATTCCTGCCCTTTGGAATGCACACTGCTTAAAAGAATCTAATTCTTAAAATTAATTTTTTTATCACAAAAAGTCAAAGACACCCTGCCCACTTGCAACATATTAGCAGGAAGTTTTTCTGTCTATCCAAGTGGGAGTTCTGAATCAAGTTGAAGGCTGACTCAGATCAGTGGTTTGGAATGCTGTAGTGATTCCTGGCTCATTTCCAAATTTCATAATAGAGTCTGCCAACTTGGCAGGCTGGGGAGATCACAGTGGCAATTTTTCAAATGGGGAGAAATGGTCCAAGGAGGAGCTGTAACTCTATATAAACTGTCTAGAACTGATGACAGGAGCCTCTGCTTCAAAGGGCCTGGCCAAGAACAGAGTGAACTGTTGGGTCTTGCTAAAGATGGGCAGGCTGCTCGTATGACATCAAGCACCTAGGGGCACTCAGCTCCGAAGCGCTAGCCAAATTGGTAATGGAATTGCAAATCTCAATACGACTCAACAGTGCATGCTAATTTATCGTATATTCTATTAGACATAAGGGGCTGGAGCCTCTAAAGGGATTCCCCCCCCCCCTCTCCTCTCGCGGTCCTCACAAATACATCAAACAAACAAGCAAGCCTAAATGTTTAAACAAGAGAAGAGGGATGGCCCTGCAAGATAGGAAGCAGCTTCATGCTGCGTCAAACCATTGGCCCCTCCAGTTTAGTACTTTCTACACTGACTGGCAGCAGCTTCAGACAGGAGTCTCTCCCAGCCCTACCTCTGGAGACCAGGAATGGAATGTGGGACTTTTCTACATGCAAAGGAAGTGTTCTGCTACTGAGCTACAGCACTTCCCCTCTTGTCAACTGTAACATGTGATTCTGCTGCATATGTCAATCAGTTCTATTGCTCCATTTTGGCTCATACAGCCAAATCTGATTATATCAGTCGCAGCTGCTAAACGTAAGGCCAGGCTCCTCCACAAAGTCTTCATATCTCTGGTGTTGTGGACAGTCGATGAAATTCGCCATTTTACCAGATTTCACAATTTGTCTGGGAGCATGCTTACCCACAACTTTAAAACATGTGTGTATGTGTGTGTGTGCCTGCATGTGCACACGCGCTTAGTCTAGGCCCATGCAATTTTTGACCCACTAAGCCATTCAGAACTTCCCAGCCCAATGGGAAGTAACCCATCAAATAAGCTTTCTGATTTTGCTGCTTCCTTATTCAGTGAAAGAGCTCAGGCACCTGAGAGGCATGCTATCATATGCAGCTGGTGGTCAGGTGTATAGGCCAGCCAGTCCAGCCCAGCCAAACTGGGTTTATGGCTGCACTCCTGTATCTCCTTACCTGGGAGCAAAACCCACTGGAGTCCATGGAATTTACAACCGAGTAGACATGCATAGGGACGTGGGTGGCCCTGTGGTCTAAACCACAGAGCCTATGGCTTGTGGATCAGAAGGTCGGTGGTTTGAATCCCCACGACGGGCTGAGCTCTCGTTGCTCGGTTCCTGCTCCTGCCCACCTAGCACTTCAAAAGCACACCAAAGTGCAAGTACATAAATAGGTACCGCTCCAGCGGGAAGGTAAACGGCATTTCCGCGTGCTGCTCTGGTTTTGCCAGAAGCAGATTAATCATGCTGGCCACATGACCTGGAAGCTGTCTGCGGACAAACGCCGGCTTCCTCGGCCTATAGAGTGAGATGAGCGCGCAACGCCAGAGTCGCCCGTTACTGGACCTAACAGTCAGGGGTACCTTTACCATTTTTAGACATGCATAGGCTTGCACTGTAAATCATTTTGAAGTGCCATTTATTTACTTGGAGAAATTTAAGTTTGGATCAATTTGAGCCTGGATCATGTCCAGTTCGGTAAATAAACCCATACATATAACTGCTCATTACTTTCTCTCTCTATATATATTCACCTGAAGGTCCAAGGAAACACACATATGAAAAGCACAACAAAGATATGTAAACTTTACTTTTTGACAACAGTAAAACAACAGCAACAAAAACCCAGGTAGGTGGGCATTCCTTCCATTTTTGTCTTCTGAATTTGCAAGAGTTTGGGTGTTTGGACACCATTCCATTAGCACACTGTTGGTTGTTAGCTAGGCTAGTTTGCATTTCTATTTTGGATATATGTCTTCCTTTTCTGGAATTCTGGGTCACTGTGAGAATTTCACATGTAACTAAAATAAATGCAGATGTGTCTGGCAAACTTTATTCTCCAACTTGGCTTTGCGTCCAATTAAGGGCCAGAGTTACATAATCACCCAATGGAGCTTTGTTAAACAGTGTTTCATAAATGTCAGTAGAATACTTGTATGGTATAGAATTTGTGTGTTTACTGCTGCTTAACACCATCTTCACGTTTTCTAGGCATAGCAAAATCCCAGGCTGAGTAAGCTCTAGTGTATTCCAGACTTAATTGATTTCACTGGGGTTGCACACATTCACATATACAAACATACACACACACTTATGGGATTGAGGGTGCCCTCTGAATTCCAAATGAATGTATCTTTGCCTTCCAGTGTCCTTTATTCATTCCCATATTCACACACCTCCTTCCGCATCATCCATTCGGTTTTGAGCACTGTTAATAGAAATGTATTAATTTGAGATACTTTGAAAGTACAGAAACAATTAATGCTAAGTGCTGCCTTTCATGATTACACTGTCATTGTTACCACCAACACAAAACAGATATCGGAAAGAGATTGTTGGCTAATACAGGAGATCCAAGAGGTAGGTGTTCAGGTGATGCTTTTGACAACATTAGCTAATGTATCTAAGCTGGATGAAGTTCTAGGTTGTGCCAGGTTGACTGGCTTGCGAATCACAGCAGCATTCAAAATTGTTAAAGGACTTTGCGACAAAAGCTTAGTTTTGTAGCTTGGAGTTGGCATGGTACCTATTTATCGGGAGATTTTGTTTTGTTTCATTTTAGTTATTTATTTTAATAAATAAATACCAAGGAAATACCAACATGGAAAAACCTGAACCATGCAGAATTATTTGACACGTGTTTTTGCAAGCACATGTTGTTCATACCTGTTGAACACAAACCCTTAGGGATCACCCTTGACCAGGGTGATCCCTGGTATTTGAAGAACTAATGAATCAGAGTTTAAAGCCACATTCACAACATACATGATACAACTTTAAACAGCCATGGCTTCCCCCAAAGAATTCTGGGAGATGTAGTTGTCAAGGGTTCCCATTCTCCTCTCAGAGATACAATTCCCAGAGAGGATTAGCAATCAATCTCTCTTCCCATGGAACTATGGGAATTTTAGCTCTGGAAGGGGAATAGGGGTCTCCTAACAACTCTCAGCACCCTTAACCAACGCCTTCTCCATTCCCACCAAAACAGATATGGCCCAAGGAAATACCAGCATGGAAAAACCTGAACCATGCAGAATTATTTGACATGTGTTTTTGCAAGCACATGTTGTTCATACCTGTTGAACACAAACCCTTAGACCAACCATGGCCAAACTTGGCCCTCCAGCTGTTTTGGGACTACAACCACCATCATCCCTAGCTAACAGGACCAGTGGTCAGGGATGATGGGAATTGTAGTCCCAAAACAGCTAGAGGGCGAAGTTTGGCCATGTCTGCCCTAGACCAACTCTCCCAGCTTGATGCTGCTGCCTGGGGGTGATAGGAGTTGTAGTCTAAACCAGCTGGAGGGCACCAGGCTGGGAAGACTGATCTTGGCAGCTTGCTGTTTTCACATGGTATTGGGACTTCCACAGCCTTCTTTAAATACTTGGATATGTTGCAGTGAACATGTGCTCGTCACAAGACCTTTTCACAATCTTCCCCCCTGCCCGACCCCCGAATGAAGTTAAGCCTCTAATCAAACAGCTGCATAGCAACACAAGGTACTGGAGTACTTTTCATTTGAATGTTTGGGCATTCTTCATGCTCCCTTTCCAAGAGCATCCTATAAATATTATTTTAGTATCCACAGTGGACAGATGTGCCCCAGCACTAAGGCCTGATAGATTGGTGAGATTTTTTGGTGACACAATTACAGCTTAGTCAACCTCTGCTATTATGCATCACTGTGTGCGATAAACATTACTTTGCCCTGGGTGTTTTAGGAAAGCCATTGAGAAAACTGCAGTTCTGTAAATCACCTGCTAAACAGAACTGTAGCAAATGGTTCTTCTCCGGAGTTACAACCTCAGGCAATCCAGAACTCTAAGCCTTCTGAGATAGGTCCAATTCTGGTTCTGTTTATTTATTTTTAGCAGTCACGGGGAAAAAGTGATCTCAGATACTTTTCTACCCTGTTCCGTGTGTGTGTGTGTGTGTGTGTGTGTGTGTGTGTGTGTGTGTGTGTATGCATGTATGTTTATCTATGCAGCTAAGAAAGATATTGGTCCAGTCACCAATGAGTCTGGTGCTGTTGGAAATAAATTGATTTAGTAAGTCTACTACCCACGATTTGTGCAAGGATTGTGTTCCGGGTCACTCGTGTGAAATCATGTGACATTGAAACACCCCGTTCCACTCCCGTTCTGCCCCACACTGCCCCTCCTTTGCTCTGCTCTGCCCCGTCCCATTTTAATGACTCCCCCCCCCTGACATTTCTGGGTCACTTCTGTTTTCTGTGGTGTGCATGTGTGCGTGATCATGCACATATTGGTCGTGCCTAAAACAGGGGTTGTTTGTACTGCAAATGCATCTATTTTTATTTTATTTTTTGTCAAAAGTGCAGTGACAATAATGTAGGGACTTTTTGGATTCCACCATCTACCAACCAGTCCAACATTCTGTTTCCACTTCTGGTTAATCGGGTCCTCCGTCAAAGAGGGCAAGTGTTGCGGTGAGACCTGGCAACCAAACCCTGTGTTGTGGGTGGGTATGATTGACAGCCACAACACCCAATTGGTAGGTCCCTTGATGCAGGGTGCAATCAGGCCAATGGGATGCAGCCTAAATGGATCAAGGGACCTATAAATATCTATGCACGTGACCCAGAGCTTCCTCTTTTGGCAAGTGCATCGGAACACCAACATTGTGTCTGCTGCGAGCTGAGAGAGAGAAAGAGAGAGATTTACCTTCGACGGATTCCATCCAGTGATCTGTTTCCTTTATTTTCCTTTCCTTTCCGCAATTCTCCTTTAGCTTTATTCCCATTTAATTCCCTTCCTTTTTCTGCCTTTCCCTTCCCTACGAGGGGCTTCCCCCTTGGGGCTTCAGCCCCTTGAGCGCTCCCGTTTGGGAGCTTGCCGGAGGACTTTGCTCAAAGGCTTGTCCTTGGCCAGCTGTGGTTGTGAGACCCCACATCCTCCCACAGGATCTTGTGAGAGCCATCTGGGAAAGCCATGGTTTCTCCTCCTCTAACCACTCAGAGCCACTGGGCTGCTGGGCATTTGGCACCCTCCTCACAGAGTGCATGGGAGAGCGGGCAAACACTGTAAATAAATGTTTTCACTATACTGAGAGTGCTGCAACGAAAATCCACCATTTGCATATATATGTGTTACAGTATTTATTGCCATTTGAAGCACATCAAAGTGCAAGTAGATAAATAAGTACTGCTCCGGCAGAAAGGTAAACGGCATTTCCGTGCACTGCTCTGGTTTCACCAGAAGCGGCTTAGTCATGCTGGCCACATGACCCAGAATAACTGTCTGCGGACAAACGTCAGGTCCCTCGGCCCGCAAAGCGAGATGAGCGCCGCCGCAACCTCAGAGTCGTTCGCCTTTGCCTTTACCTTTTTATAGCCACCTTGCAATGAGTTCTCAGGGTGGCTAATGTTTTTTAAAGGCCATTTTCCTGGTAATTACCAGTTGTACCTCACCTGTTGGCGAGGGCTCTGGTGATCCAGTTTCCAAGCCATGAAGATCTTTAACACAACAGATGTAGGTTTGCAAGCCTAGTTATAGTGCTACATGAAGGTCAATGGAAGCCTTGCTCATCCCCCCCCCCCAGCATCCTATGTGTTCCGCAGGAGCAGTCTATAGTATTTTTGCGTCTTTCTAGGTCACTGTGGGGGTTTAGAAGCTTGCTTTTAAAACAATGAAAATCAAGACAGCTAATTTCTGGTATAAGCTGCATTCAGGCAGATGGATCACACACAGATTTGAATATAAAAGCTGTTAAAATATATTTACATATTTTTAGCAGCATACAGAGAAAGGTTCTGAATCATTTTATTAAAATTACAGAGAAGAAGAATTTCACAAGTAGATGACTTGAAGGATCTTTTTTATATGCCTTCAGACACTGTTGAAATGTTTAAAACCTACTTCCATTATGGAGAATACTTACTTTTCCTAATCAACTGAAAACTGCAGTTCAGCTTTGCAGGATCCTGTTATTCAGCAAACTATCCGCGGTGTCTCCACATTTCGGGAGGGTGGGGGAGATGACACATCCCTATCCATATACCTGCTCTGTTTTATGTAGATATATTTTACTGCGGGTGCAACACCATGTGCATTTTATTTTCCTTTCCAAATTGCTTCCTATGGCAACTCAATTTGATGGGTGTTTCAAAAGAGCTGCAGTTCAGCCTGTAGAGACTTGTAAATAATTTTGGTGAACTCAAAGGTTCAAAATGGTGCACAGCCTCTCCTTTGCCCTCTAAGAGAGCCAGCTGACCTCAGGTGTGATAGAGGAGGCTATCCTGTCTCCAACATTGACAGCTTGGATAGCTCAGTAGGTTACAGCATGGTGCTGATAACACCAAGGTTGTAAGTTTGATCCCTGGATGGGATAGTTGCATATTCCTGCATTGCAGGGGGTTGAAGCAAATGGTCCTCAGGGTCCCTTCCAGCTCTGCAATTCATATATACAGTGGTGCCTCGATTTACGAATTTAATCTGTTCCAAAGGCACCTTCGTAAGTCGAAAAATTCGTAAGTCGAAAAACGCCATTGGAAACACGTTTTCCCATAGGAATGCATTGAAAATGAAAAAATTCGTAAGTCGAAGCAACCCTATCTAAAAATTTGTAAGTCGAAAAATCCCTATCTAAAACCACCGCGGGTTTTTTCTCGGATGTCGAGACATTCGTAAGCACACAGCCATTACCCCCATTCATAAGTCGAAAAATTCAGTTGTCGAGTCGTTTGTAAGTCGAGGTATCACTGTATATATTTGTATCTGTCTGTGTGTGATTCAAAGCTTCAGATGCTTATAGAATAACCTCTTGTGCATGCCATATGCAAGTTTTCACTTAACGTAGAAAAGCCAACCCAGTATATCTCTGAATTTGGAAGTATTACTACCTCTGACCATGGAAGCAGAGCATAGCCATCATGGCAAGTAGCTAGAGCAGGATTTCACAAACTTGGACCTCCAGCTGTTTTTGGACTACGACTCCCATCATCCCTAGGTCAGTGGTCAGAGATAATGGGAGTTGTAGTCCCAAACAGCTGGAAACCCATGTTTGGGGAAACCCTGAGCTTAGAATGCTCTTTTTAGCTGAGGAAGTAGAAATGAAAATCAATGTCTGGTTTTGTTTTTAAAAAGATATGCAGTTCATTTCAATTGAGCACTTCCCACCCGTCTCCAGCTTAATCTCCCTTAGTACAAATTCCTTCTTATAGATAAGAGTTTAGTTTAACTTGAGGCCTACTGGGTAACAAAGAACTGAGCAGCATCTGTATGGTTTGGCAGACAATAAATTTAGCAGAACATGTTATTTGCTCACATATGTTGCATTGCTCTTTCATGGAGGCGGTGGTGGAGGGGGTGGGTTTCTCTTCCAAAAGGGAAAGAAAAGAAAGTAAGAAGAAAAGGGAGGGACGAGAAGGAGGAGGAAAGTTTCTGAGCAGGTTCCAATTTTTTATTTTTTATTTAATGAAAGTGCTCGGAGGAGGGGAATGGCCTGCAGAGACAAACGCAAGTTCAAACACCAAAGTTAGAGGATTTGGGATTAATTGAAATCCTCAAGTGGTGCGTGGTAAGTGACTGCCTATTTAGAACCAATAGATAGGTTTCCGTGAGGTTAAGGAAGCGAAAAATCCCATACGAAGCTAGTGAGATGTTAAATTCTAATTAGAAGTGTTAATTAAAAAAAAACATTTCCAATTTCATCAGCGAGAGTGCCTTTGTTGTTCTGATTCTCTTTGCTACAGTGAATCCTAAGTATCCTAACTCATTTTGTCCCAATATTATTTACCACTTCTATAGGGTATAAAAAGTAGACGCCGGCTATAGAAGCAGGGATTATTAGACTGGCACCTGGTACCGTGCTGGTGATAAGAGGGCAAGCGGAGCTCCTCTGCTACACCATCCTATTTCCCGGGGTTTAGAAATCATTCATACAAAATTCATGCCAGATGAAAACTTTAGCATATAAACATCTCGCGTGGTGAAAGGATGCTCTATAAATCTTGGCAAACACCGATCGCTTGGTCATCTTCAATTAAGCAGGGCCCAAAGTTCCTCTTGCACCCAGGAATTCTGTTGTGATTTGCTGTAACTAGAACTGGGATGGCATAATTTAACTTAGCTTCTACTCCCCCTTGTCAGCCACCATCCTTGGCTGATAGTCTGTAGTACAGGGATAAACACACTGGAGCGGGTCGTTTTCTTGATAAGACATATGGCTGCTGTCAGGGAGAACTGTGGGTACCCAACACCCTTGAAAATCTAGGTCAGTGCTGCCCACAAAAATGAGCTGCTGAACATATGGAAGGGAATCGTCATCCTAATTAGGAGGCTGGGTGGTGGAGACCTAATGGAGGTGGGACTCCAGGCAACCGTGCTCCATCATTTGCACCAGCTGACTTTGTCGCAAAACACCCGAAAGCTTGAGGACCAAGGTCTGCATCCCCGGCTGACGAGAGCTGTCATTATGCAGAGGAAATAAGGTTACTATGTGCCCTGAGGCTGAGATATACTGAGCAGTCCCTGGATATCTTCCCCTGGCTTTTTTTCCCCACCCACAATAACACGTAAAGGTTTAAACAAAACTTATTTTGGATTTTCTCGAGCTTGCCATATCATACATTACATTTTCCCATTGTAATTTGCATGCTGTACAAATTAATTACCAATGAAGATAGAAGGAAAAATACAGTACTATCGCCAACATCGCCTGCCCTGTTCGAGTAACAGGGGCAGTGAATGAAAGGAGCAGAAACAGGCTTTTTGCCCATTTCTCAGTGACAAGAGCAGACATCCCCAAACTGCGGCCCTCCAGATGTTTTGGCCTACAACTCCCACGATCCCTAGCTAACAGGATCAGTGGTTGGGGAAGATGGGAATTGTAGTCCAAAACATCTGGAGGGCCGAAGTTTGGGGATGCCTGGACAAGAGGAAAGATATGCAGAACTGCATGGAGAAAGGCGTGTGAAACTCCACTGTTGCGGCACACTAGAAGCTAAGTACATCTGCCAGTATGAGCCCCAGGAGGAAACAGATGAGTTTTCCTATTAGTCCTGTTTTTGGTGCAATCCAAATCCATCACCCAGCTCTGCCACCTCTTGAGTCTGGGAAGGCTTAGCACAGGCATCCCCAAACTGCGGCCCGCCAGATATTTTGGCCTACAACTCCCATGATCCCTAGCTAACAGGACCAGTGGTCGGGGAAGATGGGAATTGTAGTCCAAAACATCTGGAGGGCCGGATTTTGGGGATGCCTGGCTTAGTAGTATAGCATCAGTGAATGAATGGGTAGGATTTTTCTTTTTTAAAAAAATGAATATTTGGTTGGGATCAATCAGGATACATGCTGGAGAACTCGGGTAATGTATTGGTACAGGAAAAGCCTGCCAGGCCATAGGCAGGGAACCTGTAGCACTCCAGATATTATTTGACTCAACGCCCCATCAGACTCCACATCAAAAAAATGTCTCAGGGAAATGTGGCAATTTCGTTCTGAGCATGTCCCAAAGACCTATCTTGATGGTATCAGTTTCCCCAGCAATCAATAGCACCCAGGGCTTTATTTGCTTATGATGTCGCTGGACCATCTAGTCAGCATTTCTATGTAGTTTACTTTTCCCGGTACCTGACATAATGTTCCATTGAGCTGTCAACTTTTTCAGATGGTTCCATCCCCCCTCCCCCTGTCAGAAGGTTGCTGTTTCTCACTTCACAAAGAGCAAGAAAAGCTCTTCTAGAAATCGTTGTAAAGACCAAAGTTCAATAGCAGACAGGTATTAGGCTGTATTGCACAGCCACCATTTTGCTCTGATGGAAAGGTCAATAATATGACAAAAACCTTATCCTTGTTGGCCAGTCAAATGGGTCCGAGGCTGCCCTGATCAAATTAGTCATATGGCAATTAGAAATATCTCAAATTAAGAAACTTCACATTTCTCCTTAATAAAATTTCTAATCTGCAAAATACAAGAGATTATCTACAGTATCATTCAGAGGAGGCAAATCAGTTTCCAACACAACAACAACAACAGCAGCAGCCAGATATACATATATACAAATATTCATAAATACAAAACCAATGTACATGTCTACTCAGAAATAAGCCCTATTGAGTTCAGTGGGTCTTACTCCCAGGGAAACGTGCATAGAATTGCAGCTTTAATTCGTTAAAACTTTTACACTTCAAAATTGAAGAGCACATTTCCCCTAAAGAGTAACATATTTTTAATCAAGTATTACTTGATTCATAACTCATCAATTCGTTAATTCTCTAGTTCACTAATTCAATAGCACCATTTACATTAACTTTAAATAATCATTATTAGCAGATACATTAGAAGAGAACAAATTAATTGCTCATAGAATCTCCTCCTTTAATATATATTTTTAAGGAATTATATGTATCCATGTGCTGGCAAAAGTGAAGCTAAGCAAAGAACTCTTTTATTTAGCACAAGGATTCCTACAATCCCTGTATTCCAGTTTCATAGGAGAAAAGCACACATGCATTGGCCAGCAAAGGTGTGTGTTGGTTTATCATTTCAAAAATCAAAATTTTGTTATGGTTATATTGATGACTGTGCTATTTCTCAGCAATGGGCAAGCAAGCAATGAAAATCTCACATGTTAAATCTTAGGCTGATAGCAGAACCTAGATTTTTCCTGCTAAGTTCAGTCTCATCTGAAATAATGCAGATAGTACAGAAGTGATGATATAGATAGATAAATAGATAGATAGATAGATAGATAGATGATAGATAGATAGATATGAGAGAGAGAGAGAGGAAAGCAGTAACCTGTAAGACAGACAAATAGCTAGGTATAAAATCAGTATCTTATAATTCAATAACATGTAATAAATAAAAGGAGGAAATATAACTGGCAGTCCTTTACATTTGCAGTGGATGATTTTGGTTGTAAGGGAGATGTGGGGAATAATAATAATATTATTATTATTATTTATACCCCGCCCATCTGGCTGGGTTTCCCCAGCCACTCTGGGTGGCTTCCAACAGAAATATTAGGACACACTAATTTCTTAAAGATTAAAAGCTTCCCTAAACAATCCCCTGGGCCAGTTCCTTACTTCCCCTGCCCAGCTTCTTGCAGAGCACTCAATAACATGTAATAAATAAAAGGAGGAAATATAACTGGCAGTCCTTTACATTTGCAGTGGATGATTTTGGTTGTAAGGGAGATGTGGGGAATAATAATAATATTATTATTATTATTTATACCCCGCCCATCTGGCTGGGTTTCCCCAGCCACTCTGGGTGGCTTCCAACAGAAATATTAGGACACACTAATTTCTTAAAGATTAAAAGCTTCCCTAAACAATCCCCTGGGCCAGTTCCTTACTTCCCCTGCCCAGCTTCTTGCAGAGCACTCTGATCCCTGAGGAAATTAGGAAGCAGCCCGATAGGCACTTTAGTGACCGTCAGTCCTGGCCCGAGTCCTGCCAGCTGGTCTCACAAGCCAGTGAAAACACACTAAGCTCCACAGAATTATTTTAAGCTGCCCAGCCAAACCAGCTCCCCAGTCTCGGCCACTCAATCAGTAGTGGCCAGGGAGGCAGCATGGGTGAAGGACCATGACTCTCCCAGCTTCCCAACACAGTGGGTCACTGTGGCTTACTGAGAGAGGGGGGGGAGCTTGGCCTGACGTAGTACAGGGGCGTCTCCACCCCCATCGTTCTGCCCGGACACTGAGGTCCAGTGCTGAGGGCCTTCTGGTGGTTCCCTCGCTGCGAGAAGCCAAGTTACAGGGAACCAGGCAGAGGGCCTTCTCGGTAGTGGCACCCGCCCTGTGGAACGCCCTCCCATCAGATGTCAAAGAGAAAAACAGCTACCAGATTTTTAGAAGAAAGCTGAAGGCAGCCCTGTTTAGAGAGGCTTTTAATCCTTAATCATTTTATTCTTCTGTTGGAAGCCGCCCAGAGTGGCTGGGTAAACCCAGCCAGATGGGCAGGGTATAAAATATATTTATTATTATTATTATTATTATTATTATTATTATTATTATTATTACATGGTGGCAGGAGTGTCAGATTGGCTCTACTGTGGGTGCCACACCACACCGTGCTCCCCACACCTCACTCCTCCCCTCTCCCTCTCCCTCTCCTTCTCCTTCTCGGAAAGCACCAGTGACCTGCTGTGTGGGGGAAGCCAGGAGAGCAAGAGTGCCCCACCCCGTGTGGCATCACCAGCCACTACTGAATTAGGTTGAGTAAGGTAGCAATGCAGACCCCTAACTTTGACTCACTTCATTTTGTATTGCCTTGTCTGCTTGATCTCAGCCTGCCTGTGCCCCCACCTTCTGCCTTGGTTGCTGGTTCTCCTGATGTGGTGCCTGACCTCCATCCCACCCACAACCTATCTCTGGCTCCTTTGCCTACTCTGCCTTGGTGCAGCCCCAGGACTGGCTCTGACCATTGCAATCAGCTGATGGCCGGAATCTGTAAAGAGTTTGACCCAGCCACATCTTTCCCCAGGCCATGTCTGAGACTGTATATTGTATCAGGTGTAGAACGTGGTCAAAACAGCCTCAAGGTCCCCCTGGGGAATTGTAGACAGATCCTGATTGGGTTATGGGGAGCAATCACTTCCTGCTTGGAGACCCTTAGATTTATTGATTTTTTTTTAATAAAGACTTAGCAGCATGGATCACATGGCCAGGTTTTGTTATTGTCCACTGAGGCATCTCCTTCATGGATCAATGCCTTGTCGTGGCGAAGGGGCTTGAATAACTCAGAGAAGCTATGAGCTATGCCGTGCAGGGCTGCTCAAGACGGACAGGTCATAGTGAAGAGTTTTGACCAAACGGGATCCACCTGGAGCAGGAACCGGCAAGCCACTCCAGTATCCCTGCCAAGAAAACTCCACGGACAAAGACAACAGGCATACAAAACAATGAAGTGTATTTTCAGAGTTCATGGTCACAATCACCTGGGGAATGACAAGTGCAGAATGAGAGATTTCTGAGACATTTCCCCTCTCATCCTCCAAATACACTCCTCCTCCTCCTCCAGTCCTCCTACAGGAAATGTGTCTTCCTCCCTACTGAGCTGTGATCATAGAAATACAATTTATTGTCAAACAAAAATCTAGGAGGTTTTGGTAGGTTGGTTTTTTTTTATCATCTGGGGCAGATAAGGAAAAGTATTAAACAAATATTTCATTAGTTGTCTGCAAACTCTACAACATCAATATTGATCTCTCTAGATTTTCTTCCAGACTTTTATTTGGATGTAATGGCAGTTACTTAGTACAAACAAAATCATCTCCCCCCCCCTCTCTCTCTTTTAGTTCTTATCAACATCAGTACCTTTCTTTGCAAAAGCTCTTGAATCAGCACTTCTGCCTCAGTGATTACAGATACCCCTGACAGGAGTACTGTCACTGCTATTCCCATGTGGGCATCTAATTTCCTGTGCCACTCATTCCTTAATGCTGAATCAGAGGATCATGCCTTATGACACAGACAGTTCAGACCCTGCCACTGGACCTCCGCCCCCAAAGGGCTTCTTTCTCAGGTTCTACAAGGAAGTGGATCTTATCCATATCGTACAATATATTGAGTTAAATAAAGCAGGGGGTTTCTTGGAAGAATGACACTTTTTAAGTTCAGAGTCAAAAATAAATAATTATGGAAATATGTCAAGAATACCGTCTTGGGGGAGATCAGTTATCTCCCAATCAAAGAATGCATGGAGGTCCACAGGGCCCTGGAAGTTAAGCCTATCACATCCCTTAGCATTGCCCCCCCCAAAAAAATGCATATGGCACATACGAGAAGACACTCTATACACGTATCAACATACATGTGTAGAGATCCACATCAGTCTGGACAAGTCTTCAAAGGTGTGTAGAGTTCCTTATGAGCACTAAATGAGCAGGTGGTGAAGTCATGTGATAGCAGGAATGGGTATCACATATATGCCTCACACATTCTTTGAACATGTGAACGACACCTCCCTCCCATGCAGTGGCAAGATGTTATTCCTAGCATCTGGGCCTGCTCTCGCTGCCTGGAGGTAAAACTCATCCGTACCTTTATGTTTGGTTCACATGAGAAGAGGCTATGTGCATACCAACAAGTACAGAGATCCTTGATGCAAGAGGTGACTTTGGTAGAGCCAGGGAAAGGAGCAGAACCTGGGATGGGTGATCTGTCCTTGGACCGGGAAAAGGCTTCACAGTGCAAAACTTTGCCTGAGCAATTTGCTCACTTGGAACTGTCCAAGGTTCTGCAAGTCTGGTTTGCTATGCTGCACTGCCTGGTGCCTCACTGTGCAATGTGACTGGCCCAGTATCCTGCCACCTCACATGGAGGAGCTCTGTGTACACACAACACTCCACACACACATCACACCGTGTGTTACATCCACAGAAAGTAGGTCCCCTGTTGTGTCAATATGGCATGTTGAGAGACCAGGCAAAGCATCAATGCAAACCAGAATTACATGACTTCAGAAAACTCCAAATGCATATCGGAAACCATGGTCACATGGTAATTGTAGCCTCTCAGGGAAAAGTCTTCTAGATTTGGCCTGGTTCCACTCAGTCAAGTTGGACGTTGGCTTCTTCTGGGGAGAAAGTAATATAAAGTAGGACTGGACAGCAGATCCGGGTAAATTGGGTTGATTGTGGTTGACCTGGGATTGAGGCAGACCCAGATCACCCCAGGTTGTATTGGGTCCATTTAGAGCGATCTGGGGTTGTCAAAAGGGGGAGTGTCTGTCTTGTAGTGAAGAAAAGGGAGAGGGGATGCACACACCCTTTTGGGGCAGCAGCTTTTCTTTAACTTCATGCAAGTCAATAGAGTCGGGAAGCCAGAAATGGCAAGCATTTACTCACAAATAGATTCAACACTGAAATCTCCCCACTTACTATTTAAATCAACTTGTGTGCTTGAGGCAAGCTTGCAGCAAGTCAGTGTGTGTGTGTGTGTGTGTGTGTGTGTGAGAGAGAGAGAGAGAGAGAGAGAGAGAGAGAGAGAGAGAGAGAGAGAGAGTCATGTGGACATTAATCATGGATCATTTTTAAAGAGTCTCTCACCCACTTTGCTATGTTTCCATGCCTGGGATAAACTCCAGAAAGTTAACATAGAAGCCGCTTGTAAGATAGAGATCAGGAATAAAGGGGTGGGGCTGGAGGAGTTGTATGATATTGCATTGCATTGTTTATTTAGTAGCCACATTTCAGCCTAAAAAAACTCCCAAAGCAGTAGAGAACATGAATGCATGTGATTCTATAAATACAGAATAAAAGTGCAATACAGAAAATGATCAATCAAAACAATATAACAGTGGCAGGATTTTCAATGGCCAACACTGCACCCATGGGGCAGAGAGATGTTCCACTAAGAGCAGGTCCAAAGAAGGTACTCCGTACCAGAAGGTACTGCATTTCCAGCACACTTGGACAACCAGAGGCTCCCATGCTCTTCCACTTCATTCCTGCATTCCCGCCCTTAAGTACCTGAGTGGAGAGGAAAGGCTAGACAGCAGCTGTCAGAAAGACAAGCAGAGGGCAACAAACAGCAGCCCTGCTCAGTCCAGATGCAAGTTGGGTCATCTTGATCATAGCAAAGCTAGATGCTCATTTTACATAATGCACAAGGCTTCACGGGTCATCTAAACTTGATCCCCAGCTTTTCTGCCATGTATTTTTCATTACTTCTGCTCTCTGCCTTACATGGCAGTTTTGTGTTCCAACTGGGGAAAAGAGGGATGCTTGAGGAATCTTTCTGAATCCCAACACAAACAGACCCGATCTACTTCTCCTAGGCTCTTTGTGCAGATTTGGAATGTCGTTGTCCATTAGATTTTCATACTTCTCTGAATGTTGCAATACAGTCCTTAAGAAATATTTTGAGATGAAGATATAACCCTAACCCTCCCCAAGACAAATCAAGTTATTGAGCTATTTTTAAGGAAAATCACACACACACACAAAATCAACATTTCCGACATGGGTTGCCATGGCTTTTCCCGGACATTTTTACCGATTTCCAGAAGTTCCACCAGGACGCTATTTCTGACGGGCAAATCCCTGATATGTCTGGGAAACACCAGACATATGGCAGCCCTTCCAGTGGTGCTTAGATTTCAACAGACCTTTTCCCCAGCCCTACTACAAAATACTGGGGCTTGAACAAGGGACCTTTTGCCAATTTAGTATTACTAAGAAATAAGACAGAAGTTTGCAGAAGTACAACACACACACACACATAAAAAATCTAATAGAGCAACCCCTGTTGAAAACACACACACACACACAGTGTCCAAGGAGGATTGATCATGTTCAGTATCCACAGGACCCTGAGTAGCAGTTCGAATGTTGAGTAAAACAGGAAAGTGGGTTGTGGGGCATACCTTGGAGTAAGGCATGGCTGGCTGGAAGACTGAACAATTCCGAGCGCAATTCAAAGTGTTGGCGCTGATCTTTAAAGCCCTAAATGGCCTCAGCCCTGTATACCTGAAGGAGCATCTCCACCCCCATCGTTCTGCCTGGACACTGAGGTCCAGCGCCGAGGGCCTTCTGGCGGTTCCCTTGTTGCGAGAAGACAAGTTGCAGGGAACCAGGCAGAGGGCCTTCTCGGTAGCGACGCCCGCCCTGTGTAACGCCTTCCCACCAGATGTCAAGGAAATAAACAGCTACTGTATCTGACTTTTAGAAGACATCTGAAGGCAGCCCTGTTTAGGGAAGTTTTTAATGTTTAATGTTTTATTCTGTTTTTAGTGTTCTGTTGGGAGCCGCCCAGAGTGGCTGGGGGAACTCAGCCAGATGGGCGGGGTAGAAATAATAAATGGTGGTGGTGGTGGTGGTGGTGATGAACAAGAACACATCTGTTTAGAGGTGAGGGTATATTGCAATCTTTTGTTCTAAGCCCCACTTGTAAATATTGTAGCAGTCTGTAAATTGAAATGCAGCACCTGCATTTCATCAATGTTGTGAGTTGCCTTGTATGCACACACACACACACACACAGAGAGAGAGAGAGAGAGAGAGAGAGAGAGAGAGAGAGAGAGAGAGAGTGTTTCTGTAACAGTACCTTTTCCTCACAGGATTTCGCTGTGTAAAGGGCACTAATTCATTACACTTCATAGCTCCTTTCTTGGATCACACAGAAAAGTGCTGAACTATTGTAGCAGAGCCAAATTTTCTCTACAAAGAAATCTCTGCGGCTAAAATAAATTTGTTTTATTGTATGAAACTAGTAGGGGTGGTGGATAAGAATGGTCTTTTAAAAAAGGTCACTTCTGCTGCCGTTGGTGAAACATTAAATCTTTGGTATGTTACTCACATAAACCACTGTTCTAAAATGCGAGTGGATCTGTAACCTCAGAGATTAATAATATAAAAAATATTCTCTTTCTTTGGTTTGTTTGTTGTGGTTGCTTTTATTCGGGTGATGAAAATAGAACAAAGCAGACCATGTTCAAACAGCAGTTATTCAGTAGTCTTTACAGATATTGTCTGAATCTAATTGGATTTTAATGAAATGATATTTCCTTTGTGATAAGTACATAAAAATTATGTTTTTAATTAACATCACAAGGTATAAGCTATAGATACCAACCCTCAACTGAAATAATATTACTTTAATGTTTGCTTCATTATAAAAAGGACAGAAGTAATAACAACATAGCAAGGAACTTGTGTAAACTGACTGGACAATGATTGCTGCAAATCACTTCCCTTGCCAGGGACAAGTAATGTTGGCAGCGATGGCTAACCGCCTCCATTTCCTGTGACTTGTGGCCTGATCCTATGAGCTACTGCAGAGGGTGGGGGGAGTGGGGTTAGGAGCTTGTAACCCCACTTGCTGCAAAATTCCAGAAACTAACTTCTCCATTCCATTTTCTTGCACTATTTCTCCGGGAGGGCTGCTCTTCCTCCTGTTTAGCAGGAATGTCAAAAATATTTTCTGTGGAGCACTGAAGAGCTCTGAATTGTTTTAAAATGCAAGGTTTTGCTTTTTTAAAAAAAAGTGAAAAAGTTTCTTTTAAAAACACTTGCACTTTTCTGTTTTCACGCTCACTACAGCTCCATCGGCAACATTTTGGACAGTTGTAAGGCCTATTGGAGACCTGTAAGGATATGCAGATGACACAACCTTGATGGCAGAAAGCGAGGAGGAATTAAAGAACCTTTTAATGAGGGTGAAAGAGGAGAGCGCAAAATATGGTCTGAAGCTCAACATCAAAAAAAACCAAGATCATGGCCACTGGTCCCATCACCTCCTGGCAAATGGAAGGGGAAGAAATGGAGGCAGTGAGAAATTTCACCTTCTTGGGCTCCTTGATCACTGCAGATGGTGACAGCAGTCACGAAATTAAAAGACGCCTGCTTCTTGGGAGAAAAGCAATGACAAACCTAGACAGCATCTTAAATAGCAGAGACATCACCTTGCCGACAAAGGTCCGTATAGTTAAAGCTATGGTTTTCCCAGTAGTGATGTATGGAAGTGAGAGCTGGACCATAAAGAAGGCTGATTGCCGAAGAATTGATGCTTTTGAATTGTGGTGCTGGAGGAGACTATTGAGAGTCCCATGGACTGCAAGAAGATCAAACCTATCCATTCTTAAGGAAATCAGCCCTGAGTGCTCACTGGAAGGACAGATCCTGAAGCTGAGGCTCCAATACTTTGGCCACCTCATGAGGAGAGAAGAATCCTTGGAAAAGACCCTGATGTTGGGAAAGATTGAGGGCACTAGGAGAAGGGGACGTCAGAGGACAAGATGGTTGGACAGTGTTCTCGAAGCTACGAACATGAGTTTGTCCAAACTGCGGGAGGCAGTGCAAGACAGGAGTGCCTGGCGTGCTATGGTCCATGGGGTCACGAAGAGTCGGACACGACTAAACGACTAAACAACAACAACAAAGGACACAAATAAAAGGGACCCAGGTGTCGCTGTGGTTAAACCACTGAGCCTAGGGCTTGCTGATCAGAAGGTCGGCGGTTCGAATCCCTGTGACGGGGTGAGCTCCCGTGACTTGGTCCCAGCTCCTGCCAACCTAGCAGTTCGAAAGCACGTCAAAATGCAAGTAGATAAATAGGTACCACTACAGCAGGAAGGTAAACGACATTTCCATGTGCTGCTCTGGTTTGCCAGAAGTGGCTTTGTCATGCTGGCCACATGACTTGGAAGCTGTACGCCGGCTCCCTCGGCCAATAATGCGAGATGAGCGCGCAACCCCAGAGTCGGTCACGACTGGACCTAATGGTCAGGGCAGGGGTCCCTTTACCTTTAAGGACACAAATAACCCATTATGTGCCTGTGCCAGCAATAATGAAAGCAGAAACTGCAGAAAATCTATGGACAGAGGAGTATAGTTGGGATTGCACCTTTTTTCCCATTGTACCCAACCCCAACCAGTGGGGTATTTTCACCTGCCCACCCCAGAGACGTTCCTTCCTGGCTTTTCCCAGTGCCTTCATTTAGCGCTCGCTTTGACTCCCATCATTTATTCATAACAATGCACTTACCATTAGACATCTTGTGGCATCATTATATGAGTTTGGTATAGCGAAGACATTTTATAAACTGCTGTGCCAGTGACACTTTTATTAAGTAAAGTGAATGTTACTTTTTCAGGAAGAGTAGTAGCGGGCTCTCGTAATTACTAAGACTCCGTCCTATTGAGAGGGCAAACTTGTCACCATTGCAAGGATTTGGAGAGGAACAAAACAAATGTTATACAGAGGCATGAATCACGAATTGTCTTGTGATGCACAGATTTCCAAAGACAGTGCTAAATGCCATCTCCCCCCCCCCCCAGGTTTTCCGATGTATAGCAGGAGTTAAGCACTGGCCTGTGGAGGCATGGAAATCAGATATTTGATTCCAGTTAGTCAAATCGAAATTGTCAGGGAGGCAGGCTCTCTGTGTGTACACTGCAGCCAGGAAGTACAAGGGTCTTCTTGGAATGTGTTTCAAGACAACCAATGGGCTCCTATGCATGTTTACATAGAAGGTATTTCCGCTGTTTGATAAGGCCTGCTCTCAGGTGTGGGAGAAATTTGGTCCAGTTTGCATTCAAAGGTGAAACGCCCACTGAACTGGCACAAACAAAAAAATACAGGACCTGGAACACAGTGATCCTTCAAAATTCACACCTCTCTCAATTTTGCAATGCACTTTTGCGAGCAATGGGTACAAACATGCATACACTAGGGTACGGCTTGCATGAAAATGCAAATATTAGAGAAAACAACGTATAAGATTATTAAATTCAAGAAATTATTAAATTCAAGCTCCACATTCTTGGTGGCTGTGGGTGGCACATGTTGGTTGGTTTTCATGCTGTGGCTGACCATGAGAGAAAGGACATATAGAGATGTGAACTTGTCTGCAGGCAATTGCTTTACACTCTTATAAGCAAACAATTCAAAAATCAATATATTGACTTACAGATAACTAATGCAGTCATCTGCATGCTAAAGCAATCACAATACATTTCTTTAGCTCCAGCAGATAGAGGGATCCTGAAATGCTAGACTGAGCAACGTTTCTGAAACCTACTAACCATCACTGAATACTGTAATCATATTTCATTCCAAAAGCACTGGACTCTTGCTTCAAAAATAGCAGAGATTTGAGACACTTTATAACAACCAGGAAAAAAAAACTTCATTCCCATCTTATCTGGCTACCAAGTAGCTGTTTTAGGAGACCTGGAATTGAAATTCACTTAGAAATGTTATTTTGATATTTCAGATTCTCCAGCCCTGTTTAGGGGACAATAGTGAGGAACTTGTGGGATACACTGTTTGTCTAGTTCATCTGAATTTCTGTTATAAAGGACAAAAAGACAACTCGTGGGAGACTTATCAAACAATTTAACCCCTTTATTGGACAGATTGAACACATTGATTTCAATAATTCACAATTAACTTTTAAAAGATGCCTTGCAGAGTCTTCCTGTTAATAATGAAATAATTCTGAATTATTTCTTCCCACCATACAGCATAACAGCAATAAGCAAAACCCTTTGAGCATGATCAGCTCATTGGAATAACTATTCTTTTCAATGGGATTGAAATCAAACATTTTGCTTATCTGAGAGTGGACGTCGGGGGGCTGCCTCTATGCTCACTGCTCTGGAACTGTGAACTCTGGAAATAGGAGATAGAAGGCAGTCAGGCCAAACTGACTCTGTAACAGACTTCATATAAGAAAGGTGCTCATCAAATGAATCAGGCAAACATATGGAAATTCTTCATACTGGCGCCATTAGGAAAGGGTGTAGTTAGCATAAATCCTCATAACATCAGAGCCATGGTGGACTTGAACCACAGGAGCTAGATGGAAGTCCTGTTCCTTGAGCCACTGCATCCCCATGAAAAACAAGATGTTTCCTAATTATAAACTGTGTCCAATGGAGTTTTGTCCTTAGTATGTTCATGGCTAAGTAGAGATTCAAGCCTAGGTCTCCTTAGTCCTAGTCAAGACACTCTAGCCATTACATATCGGTTCTTTACCTTGCTGTAGTGTTCCCCAGCGTAATAGATCATCCACCTTTTCTTGTCCTTCATATACTTTACTCACCAATAGCAGACTGCGCAGGAAAGTGGCTACTGCATGCAACTTACAATCTCCCCTCCACGGTCTGGTCCTCTCTTGTCTCTGTTTTCATTTCCTGGTGCTGTAATGTAAACCTGTTTCTGGTTCCTTGGTTCCACCAGTTTTGCTGTTCACTTCTCTTTCCACATTTTCCTTGCCTTCCTGGAATTGTCTTTTTTGGAACCAGCCTCTCTGGCAACTGTTTCACCTTAGAGTTTTAATCAGGCACCTGACCCAACAAACAACAAAAGCCTCAAACTTCTGGAACCTTCTCCAATTCCTCTGGGAGGCTCTGATCCTATGGAGTGGAGGCCATAGGACCCCCGCCCTATTCAAAGCCATTTCCAAGTTATATAGCCTCATGAAGAGCTGCCCTCCCTCCAAAGATACATTCCCCCCCCCCAAGGAGAGCCATCATCTGTGACCTGTCCCCAACTTCTTCTTTTCATAAACAACTTCTTTGTTGGCTCCATCTTGCAGGCCTAAAGCTCTGGCTCTGTGGTACAGAATGGAACCTTTGGAAGTTTTGCTCTGTACGGATTACTTGCTGACTAAAGGGCGCTATAATCGGTTTACACACTTAGCTATTGATTTAATAAACCTTGAGACCTTCTGCCAAGTTTTCTCACAAAGTGTGTGTGGCTGTTCATTCGGGCATGTCTTCTGCCATCAGAGTAGCTAACAACTGGAGATGAGCCACTTTTCAAAAGCCATTCGCTTCCCCACTCTTTTTATCCACGATGGGCGCCTTGCCCGCTTGTTCTCCAAAGCAGGATATTCCTATCACATTGCCAGAACAGGAAGGAGATTAGGGTGCTCTTTTAACCAATTAATCCTTCAAATATTCCCTTCTCTCTCCCTCTCCCTCTCTCTCTCTCTCTCGTATTTTCAAATCTCTCCACTATAAAAAGTTCATTGAAGGATGGGTTCCTTTTTATAAAACCGCTATTGTCAACCACCATGCATACCTCCAGAAAAAGAAGAGAGAGGCAAAGGCTGTGATGCTGTAACAGACGGTACCTTCCTCCCAGAGACTAGGGACTTATCTCTGTCAGCAGCTAAAGACCTGAGGTGAAAAGTGTTTTGCTGAACTGGGACCTCAGCACTGAATGTCATGGGCTCCAACCCCACAGTTCATCCAAGAAGGATTAGTCGTATCAGCAACAGTTTCAGCACCAAAAATAGAGAGTTAATTTAGAAGACAAGAGGAGCTGATAAAAAGCAGGCAAATCTACAAAAGAGCAGTTGTAGAAGTGACTGCTACTGTGGCTTGGCCTGGTTCCCCCCCCTCTTCCTCTCTGCACATGCTATTAAATGCTCGCAATTAACACAAAACACTGTGTTGAAGGTTGAGGTTGTGACTTTCCACAAAGCCAGAAATTACAGAGGTAGGAGACCAACTGTAGTCTAAGGAAACAGTGAAATCTGAAGAGAATATTCTCCCTAAGATTGCTGATCTTGTTCAAGTGGCATGCATTATAAAATGGAAATTTTTTATTTTATTTTATTTTATTTTTTGGGGGGGAAGGAAAATACAAGAGCCACTGTATAAAAAATGGTGTTCATAGAGTGGTTTGTTAAGCATATAAAAGTGTTTCTGAGGTCTGCTAATTCCCAAGAGAGTCAGCAATGAAAGTAGAATCTTCTCAGTGGAATATAAACAGAAGATGATGAGGAAATTAAAGGGGCTGGGAGGAAATTTAAAATCTGGCCAAACAACTCTTTTGACTGAATATTACTAATACACACCCTAAATAAAGGCCCAAATGTATTTGCCACACACACTAAGAGAAAAATAAACAGAATATAACCCAGGGGTGCCCAGACTTACCGCGCAGCGGGCCGGAGGGCAGGGGAGTGTGCGCGCAGCGGGCCGGAGGGCGGGGGAGTGCGCGCCCATGCGCATACGCACACGGTCGGGGAAAAATCGCCGAAAATCGCTTGTGTGCATGCGTATGGGCCTCCCCCGACCCAGAAGTGCATCGGAAATGACCTCTTCTGGGTCGGGAGAGGCCCATACGCATGCGCACAAAGGATTTTCGGCGATTTTTTGCCGATTTTAAAGATCGTTGCCGCGCCGCGCGCCGTAAGAGCGGGCGGCGGCAGCGGGCGGCGGGGGGCGTCGCAGGCCGGATTGGGAGGCCGATTGGGCCGCATCCGGCCCGGGGGCCGTAGTTTGGGGTCCCTGATATAACCCATCTATGATAATCACTATGTTGCTCTACTCTTGTCATCAGCATCAATGCAGATCAGTCACTATAGAAAGAATATTTATATTGCCTGATGTCAGTTTGTTTCCCTGGAGGCAGTTCACGTGTTTGGCTCAGTGTCACTAAGAGCTGCATGCACGAGTGTACTAAGATCGCATCTCAGCCTCGGTGTGCAAAACTGGAGCCACTTAACCAACAATGGGGCCACCGGTGACTTCAGTGGGCTCTGGATTTCATAGAATCACAGAACCATAGAGTTGGAAGGGACCCCAAGGGTCATCTAATCCAACCCCCTGCAATGCAGGAATCTCAACTGAAGCATCCAAGAACTCTGCTTAAACCTCCAAGGTAGGAGGAAAGTCCACAACCTCCCGAAAGAGTCCGTTCCACTGCCGAAAGGCTCTTACCATCAGCAAGTTCTTCCTGATCTTTAGTTGGAATCTCCTTTCTCGTAACTTGAAGCCATTTGGTTCGAGTCCTACCCTGAATTGGATCATTCAGGCATAAACATTATTTCATACGCAACCTCTATAATTATTTCCTATGCAAGCTGAAAAGAAGGTCTGTTGGCCCAGAGTGGCTCATATATTCAGGTCCTGCTTGCCATAGGCATCTGGTTGGCCTCTGTGCAGACAGAAAGCTGGAATAGGTGTGTCTTCGGTCTGATTCAGCTAGGCTTTTCTTATGCCCGTATGGAAATGGCAGGGCCGTCCCTAGGTCTGGGCTGGGTGGCGCAAGGCGCCAGGGCGCCTGGCCATCAGGGGCGCGGAAGGGGCACCGAACGCTGGTGTCTGCCTCCACGCGCCTCTGTCATTGAGTGGCTTCAGGCAGCTCTCCGGGAGCGCAAGCCTGGGGCCGCCTGAACAGCTGAGAGGCGCAGCGTGGTGGCCCAGGCTCGCGCTCCCTACGCGCCTCCAGAGCTTCGCACGGGGAGCGGGAGCCTGGAGCCGCCTCCTCTGAACAGCTGGGAGGCGCGGCGAGGCGGCCCCAGGCTCACGCTCCCTGTACGCCTCCGGAGAGTGGCCTGAAGCCGCTCAAAAACTGAGAGGCGCGGAGGACGTGGCCCCAGGCTCCCGCTCCCTGTGCAAAGCTCTGGAGGCGCGCGGGGAGCAGGAGCCTGGGCCCGCCTCCTCCGCGCCTCTCAGCTCCCTGCGTGCCCCTCTTGCCCGCCTCACTCACGGGGGGGGGGGGCGCCGCCAGAGGGATCTTGGCACCAGGGTGCCAGATATAGTTATGACGGCCCTGGGAAATGGGACAGAATGGACTTAGGGGTGAACACATGCAGAAGTGATATGAACTGGAAATAGTCTGGTTTGCTCATCCCTGGTTTTAGGAATAGCGCAAGCACCCCTAGAATTGTGTCATCCCACTTGGATGTCTAGGCCATTGTCCTTTCTATGGGCAGAAATCCATGAACAGCCCTTTGTGTTCGAGAGCAGTATGAAAGCTAATGCTTTAAGGCTGCAGCCTTAAGCATAAGAGAGATGTGCCAAGTTTGTGAGAAAGTGATGAGCAATGTTGTTAAAACTATGACATAAACAAAGTGCAGAGTAAGGCAAACTGTGGAAGGAATCTGCGATAGAACTTAAAGCTTGCAGTTGCATCACTCCAAGCATGATTTTTTTTTCCTTCCTGGGGAGATCCAGAGAGTGGTTCCTTGAAAACTTCAATATTTACCACCAGCTTTTAATATAAAAATAGCTGTGAGTGGCAACAGTCTGTCATCAAACTTTTCCAAGTTCAGGGTGGAAAGCTGCAAACTTTGACACCTAGTTAGCGAGGTATATTTGCAAGCAGTCAAAACTGACTGGAAACCAGCTGGATCTGTCAGAATAATTCCTGCCATCAAACATCATTGAGTTAACTACCAAAGCACTTTCACAGGGTGGCTTCAAACATGAATTTACCTCCCTACCTTTAAAAAGATAAAGCATGGCTTTTGTGTCGCAGTGTTTGGTACACCAGAAAGGCAGGAGGACAATAACAGGACTCAACCCTTTGACAAACACTTGGTGGTTTTTTTTACCTGAAAAAAATTAAACAGGCATATTTCATTTCCCAACTGACCCCAAAAGAGCGTATATTTTGTGTCGATGGGCAAATCGATACTGTTGAAATGAGGGAATTTGGTGGCTGATTTAAAAATCGAAACCTGAGGGTGGTGGGGGTGGATGTTCCGACAAGGAAAAGTGATAGTCGCCAACTTGGGTGATTTTAATAGAGGATTATTGTGAAGGATAAAGTTATCAATGGCTGTTAATTCCGATGGCTATGCTCTACCTCCACTCTGAATGCAAGTTGCTGGAAACAGCAGAAGGGAAAAAATGCTGCTGTTCTCAATTCCTGTTTGCATCTGATTCCATGGGCATCTCGTTGGCCTTTGTGAGAACAGGTTGCTGGGCCACTGGCCTGATTGAGCAAGGTCCTTCCTATGTTCTTAAGTTGCATTTCTTTGTTTAAACGAGAGAGAGAGAGAGAGAGAGAGAGAGAGAGAGAGAATTATCTGAAGACAGTCCTACAGTAAGCACATAACAGGACATAGGTTACAGAATACACTTCTGTCGGGCTGATCTGAAAAGGCGCATTATCAAGAGATCTACGCTTCACTGCTCTCTTTCTCTTTTTTGTTACCATGTTTCCTTTCTATGAGTAAGTGAACTTCAAAACAATGGCAAAGGAATATTCACAGAATCATACAGTATTACATATAATAGACTATTCCAGCTAACTGGAACGGCTGTTAAGTTCTTATATTTCTCTAAACTGTCTTTTTTTAAAAAAAAAAAAGGGGGGGGTGGGGAAAAAAGAATGTCCTGTTGTTTCATCGTCCTTTATCCATTCCACCACATGCTCAGTTACTCCTGGATAAATACATGAAAGACCATCGATCTGAAGGAGCTTGAAGTTTTCAAGAACTTAAATGATAGGAAGGACTGAAAGTGACTTGCTCTTTGATTTGCATTTGAATTGCTGCTCTCTTAGGAAGAAAGCGCTGCTTTCCGATATCATGTGGAGTAAAATAGGAGTTGTCATATCTGTGCATTTCTAATTTGAAAATAAATATTTTCCCCCCTCTGGCACCTCAGAACAGGACTCATCAGTAGCAATAAATAGGAAAGATGCAAGGATATTTCTGCCCCCAAAATGCCTGCACCAACTCTCCGCCCTGCAAACTTTTGGCCTTCCAGATATTGTTGGACTGCAACCCCCATTAGCCCCAGACAACACTGCCATTCCAGGAAGATGGGAGTTGGAGTCCCAACAACATCCAGAAGTTCACTGGTTCCCCACCTTTCGTTAGCATGATCAATGCTGAACAAGCTATTACATGGTGGATTCTGAAGCCAAGCACAGTGAAATATACTCAGAGTTGAGAATGAATTTCATGCTCTTTATTCAGCTTGTAGCAGCAAAAGAAGAATGGCTCTTTCCCCAAAACATCTGCTATATATACATTATTTACACAATGGGCCTTGCGTGATTGGCTGCTCCTGCAGGCCAATCAGGTTGCGGATTCACTTCCGCCAGAAGCCTGATTGGCTTCTCCTGCAGGCCAATCAGGTTGCTGACTCGCTTCATCCAGGAGCCTGATTGGCTGCTCCTGTAGGCCAATCAGGTTGCTGATTCACTTCCACCTGAAGCTGGATTGGGTGGCTCCTGCGGACCAATCAGACGGCTGCATTATGGATCCTATCGTATTGCTCAGTACATAACACCCAGGATCCCATTCGGGAAGTGAGACCTCTTCAAAAAAAAATCTGGAAGGTCAGCTGGGAGGAGGATCCAGGTGCCTAACTCGGAGTCGAGCCAAAGGCAGAAATCCAGTCCCTGGAAAAGAGTCTAACTCAAAGGAACATGAGAAGAACAGCTGGAGATGCAGAGACAAGCTGGGTTGGAGGACGCATGGATATCCAGGAAGTGAAGCAAGAGGACACATAGTGTGGGAGGAAACAACACCTGTTGCTTAGAGCTAAACAGCATGTGAAAGGGGAAGTCTATTACCAGTTCTTTTTGGTCCAGTTTGAATAAGGACCCCAATGCTGGGAGGTCGGGGTGGGGTGGGGTGGGGCTACAGAGGATTTTAACCCTTTGGTCCCCACTCCATTTCCTGGCTTAAATTGCCAAAAACTATTAGCTACTGAGGGAATTTGACTTGAAAGTGATAAAAAGTTATCCATTGTAACAGATGAGGTACAGTTTCCAACTGTTGTATGGTGTCATGTTCTAATGTTGTAAACCACTTTGTTTTGTTTTGTTTAAAAATGAATAGTCATATATCAATATTTTTATAAACAATTTATATTGTTTTATAATCAATAAAAAATAATGAGCTGATGTAGCAATCCGATACATACCTTTGAGAAAGCCTACTACTGAGTTTTAGTAAAGGGCTGTGGCATAACTTCACCATTTCCAAAAATGCTTATCTCAACTAGCTTAGCCACAGACATTCAATCGTCACCTGATAAAAATTATGAACTCAGTGTGCTTCTCCGCCTCCCAATTCTTCCTCACAACAACCCTGTGAGGTAGGTTAGGTTGAGAGGCGGTGACTGGCCCCAAATCACACAGCGAGCCTCATGGCTGAGTAAGGATTTGAATTTTGGTTCCTCAAGCCCTAGTCCAGCGCACTAACCTACTAAACATGGTCCCAAAAGTTTCTCTTAAAACAGGAAAACCACTTCCGCATCCCAACGGAGGTGGTGTTGTGGGCGAGACCCTTCTGCACTCTCGCGATGGGGCTGGGAGCCCAGCCCCTCACGTGCAGGGAGTTCCCGCCTACGTCTCGCCCCAGCTGACCAATAATGTTGGCTAGGGGGCGGGGCCTCACCCCCTTTAAACAGAGCAGAGGTGGGAACTCGGCCTCTTTGCCCGCTTCCCCCTCAGCTGTTCGGATCACCCGCCCGCCCACCCTTTAGGCTAGGCTGACGCTGCTATGGACTTCGTTTGGTCGCCTTGGTTGGCCAGGTGGCCTGGTAGGACTTTTCCCACTTGGGCTAGCCAAGATGGTTTTTTCGCCTACCTCATAGCAATTCGTCACAACTTTGGTTTGGCGGTTAGGCATTGGAAATTAGCATAAATTACGTCATCATCTGCCCAGAAAGTAGTGAAATATTCTGATAAAGGTGTTGGGGGAGGAGCTTGTCCTGAGCCTGCGGAGGTCAGGGCCGTAATGCACGCCCCAACGGCAGCCACAGAAGGCGGTTCCGGTAGATGTACATCACTGGGCACCTTGCTGGTGGTTAACTTCTCACAGACTGCAACACACGGGTTGCAGTCAGATTTAGTGGTTAGGTTCCAATGCCTAAGCCAATACCGCTCAACATCCGTAACCAATAAAGTTGTGGCCTTTTCGCCCAATTAAAATCTATACAGTGTGTCTTGTGTCTTATTTCATGGGAAGGAGGGTCATCGCCACACAACACTTTACTTCAGAAACCAACAATGGTTTGCTTAAAAAAAGAAGACGTGGGAAAGATCTGTTTGCATTTTTAAAATAAGAAAGCTTTGCAAATGAGCACTACTCTAAATTATGTTAAATACGCCTGTCCTCACATTTTGTGCCTTAAAAAAAAATATAATGCTGGAGGTTGCATTGTATTCATATAATTCAGCTAGATGGGATTCACTCGTCCCTTCAAAAGAACTGTAAGTAGGTAGCCTACCTTTAAAATAAATAAATAACACCCTCAGTGCGGTGTAATCTCATTTTCACTCAGGCAGCTATATTCTGTGATATGTTTCCCCCCCCTCCTCCCCTCTGCACTCTCCTCTGGTATATTAACAACAAAGTTTTCTCAGGCCAAAGTTTATCAAGAATGAATAAACAGACCTCACTCATATATAGTTCCTGGGTCTAATTCTCATTAACTGGGAAGCTGCATTAACCTGTTCTGGCAATGTAAAAGGGCCCCGAGGTGAGAATAAATGCAATTTGTACCCACTTTAAGGCACTTTCCCATTGCCAAAGTGGTGTCACGTTGTCTTAGCATAAATGAAAATTAGACCCACTTTGGAGCTTTTAATGTGGTACTACTCATGTTTCGATATAGAACATTTTTCCTTTTTAGTAAAATCAGAGTAATAAGGGTCTGAAAAGGTGTGCAAAGCATATGGCAAATAAAGTAATTTCCCTGTGAGTCTGCGATATTGCCATTTCCCTGAACAGTCTTGAGTCTCTTTCATAATAGAAGTTGCTGAGGGCTTAGAGTACTAGAAAATATAAAATACCTATGGGACATATTCCAGTACTGTACATTAAATTTGAGGATTTTACATGTGATAAAGTATGTCAGTGTTGCTTACAGGGAATTCCAGTGATACCTCAGCTTTCTTGGACTTATTATAAATCCTTTGTTGGAATTATTGCGGCTGGTTCAATAATTCAGATTAGCCCTCATGTTTATTAATGCTCTACATCTGTGCAAACAACATGTCAAGCAGAGAGTTTATTGTAATTGCCTGAGCAAACAGAACCTGAAAGAAGCAATTTCCAGTTACAATGTGCTATGACAAGTAATGAGGTAATTGGCATTCTGTCCTGATTACTTCCACCTTCCTTTTCATCAGGTCTATATTGTGTGTGATAGATAGTTTTATAAGAAATGAAGGTGTTTGATAATATGGTTTGCTGCTGCTTAAGGTTAGTGATTAAAGACAATCATCATTTTCTCCCGGAGATCTTATTAGCTTTAACATTATTTATTCATATGTGTAAGATATAGGCCCCAAACCTATCTCGTGGCACTATAACATGAGAGTTAAAAAAAAGAAAATGCAAAACTCAAGTGCAAACAGCGGGTGTAAAAATAGGTTCTAGGTTTCCAAGGCTGGAAACAACCAGAGCAACTTTTCAGTAGTGGGGAAATCTCTATAGTAACAGGAGGAGATTGAAAGAGCAAAATAAACATGTTTGCAAGTACGGTAATGTGATGTGTTTTATGTGGGTACACTCTTTTGACATGCTCAAAATTGTAAGCGATTTCATTCATTCAAAGCCTGACTACCTAGAATTTGTCAGATGATCAAACACATTTTATTTTTATACACTGGAAAAGGAGAGGGGGAAAACTTTTGGGATCGACTGTGCGATCCTATTCACGTTTATTCGGAAGGAAAGCCTAGTTGTGTTCAATGGTGCTGACTTCCAGGAAAGCATGCATAGGCTTGCAGCGTCGGTCTATTTGCAGCCTGTGTCACCTCTCACATCTGTTCACCCGTAAGTTCACCCAGCCTCGTCCTGTTTAAATGCATTTTAAGCCACTAACTGCATCAGAACATTCCAGAAGTGTGAAATCGAGTGGATAACTAAATTCTGATGCACACATTCATCCAGGAGGTGCAGAGCAGGTCAGTTGATATTGGAATTTGCAGAGATTGAATTCGTGCCTCTCGAATGTTGTGAGAACACTGAGCAGACACCCCCCCTTTCATACTTCACTTCCCCACTTTTATAATGGAAGAGTCTAATAGATTTTAGTCTGATCACTTAGGGGCGGGGAGAGAAGTTTGCAAAATATGCCTACAGTCTTTAAAGTACACAAAAGTGAAGATTTGGGAATTTAATCTTTCCCAGGCATCCCCAAACTCAGCCCTCTGGATGTTTTGGGACTACAACTCCGATCATCCCTAGCTAGCAGGACCAGTGGTCAGGGATGATGGGAATTGTAGTCCCAAAACATCTGGAGGACTGAGTTTGGAGATGCCTGATCTTGCCGGACTGAACCACCCCCTCCTCTCCTCCCCTTGTGCATTATTCTGGTGGGTCTTCTGACCCCACCCCACCCCACCCCCCGAGCCAAACTGGGTGGGGTGAATGGAGGGACGAGAGCACAGGGGGCATTGAAAGTGGAGCAGAAAGGTGTACTTTATTTGTTTGTTTTGTAGCACAAGAATATATTTAATCAAAACTAATTTTTAAAAATGAGCCACATCTATGCCTGAGTGCATTACCTGTAGCAGAGTGGGAAGAATGTTCATGTAATTCCACAAATTTTCTGGAATGTATGTGTGAAGGAGCTACATGGGTAGGGCCCATGAACTAAACCCTTTCATTCCCATGCTACCACCAGAAGAGGGTGGGCTTTCTATGCTCACACTCCTAAGGTAAACGTAAAGGGACCCCTGACCATTAGGTCCAGTCATGTCCGACTCTGGGGTTGCGGTGCTCATCTCGCATTACTGGCCGAGGGAGCCGGTATACAGCTTCTAGGTCATGTGGCTAGCATGAAAAAGCCGCTTCTGGCAAACCAGAGCAGCACACGGAAAAGCCGTTTACCTTCCCACTTGGAGCGGTACCTATTTATCTACTTGCACTTTGACGTGCTTTCCAACTGCTAGGTTGGCAGGAGCTGGAACTGAGCAACGGGAGCTCACCCCGTCGCAGGGATTCGAACTGCTGACCTTCTGATCGGCAAGCCCTAGGCTCTGTGGTTTAACCCACAGCGCCAGCTGCATCCCTGCTCACACTCCTAGAACAATGCAAATTATACCTTGATGTTGCTCAGGAATGAGGAACCTGTGGTGTACTATAGTATATGTTGTTGAACCTCAGTGCCCATTAGCCTCAGCCAGATCGACTGTTGGTCGAGGATGATGGGAGCTGGAGTCCAACAACATCTGAAGGGTTGCAGGTTCCCCATCCCAGGTGTAGCTTGCTTGCACATCAGATCAGCTCAAGACGAAGTCACCTGCCTACTTGTGAAAGTAAAGGTAAAGGGACCCCTGACCATTAGGTCCAGTCGTGACCGACTCTGGGGTTGCAGCGCTCATACCTGACCTTAAATTCCTAAAAGTGCTTTTCTTACTACTAACATGTTTGCCCTTTTTTGGTTCCATTCATGTGGTTCAAATCTTCTCGAATATTCTTTAAAAGGCTGCTGTGCTTGGATCCTGGACCTTGGTTTTGCAGTGACATACCAATTTAGGAGTGCTCCTTTGAGCATCTCTGAAGACAGGGTTCAAAAGACATGAATAAAAGTGTCAAGGGAAACTAACCAGTCTTGTATAAAGTTCAGAATCTGTTGTCAGAATCTGGCCAGAAATCATTTGTTGCTTATGGAGGGATGTTGCAATAAGGAAAAGAAAATGTTAGTGTAAGGACAGAGCTTCTCTCTGCAAGTATTTTACTTACCTTTCTGACTCTCATTAGGTCCATATGGCCAATTTAGAAACTTGCTCTATCATGTCTCGACGGTGAGCATTTAAGCATCAAATCTAAGTCGCAAGAAACTCAACAAGAATAATACAAAGCCCTGATTGCTATGCAAAACGTAAAATAGCATATGTTTAAATTCGACATATGCTAATTCGTTCAACAAAATGTTGATATTTTTCCAAATATTGCTTGCAGCAAGAACTCACACGATTTTTATTCCATTTTTATTAAGCGATTGTTGTCTTACTGAGCAGAAGTGTTCCTCCAGAAAAATATATATATATCATAAGGTTTTATTTGTCTGGGTTTTTTTTGCTTCTGTTCTGTTTTGCATTGATAAATAAATAAATAAATCCAAAGGGATCCCAACTGAATAACCTTCCTAAGCACCAGTGTCAGCTTTGAGAATGGCCCTTGGAGATTATTGATCAGAGCTTTGGGGAAGGAAATAGGAGTTTTCCAGCTTGTAGATTCATTACTGAAAGCATACGAGACGCCACCAGAAACAGAGCTGTACCTGAACTACTGTACAACATTATGTGCATCCACTGGGATTTGCTCCCTTTTATTATCAAAAGCAGTAGGCATTTCCTCAATTGGTAGGAAGGCTAAGGCTTGCAGGTAATGGAGCTTCAAATTGAATTCTGGATTTAATCCATGCTGAGTTGCCAATCCAGCTCTCTTTGTATCCTTTGCCAATAGCTTTGGCTCAAGTGAAAGGAACAAGCTTTGTTCTAAACTGGTGCAAATTCCTTGGTTGCTGGCGATTGTAGCTTGTTCAAAGTCAGTGATCACATATGTGAGTCTTAAGTAGTGCCGGGCAGAACTTGGCAGATTCAGTTCACGAGGGGTTTAGTGAAACTTTCTTTGGCTTCGGCTCATGTGGCTTCGGATTAGGGATGCAAAACTTCAGTAATGTCAAGGAAGATGTCATTTATATACATGCATATCTTAGGGCTCTGGCAAATTCTCATGTTGATACTCGCTTCGAAAGTAGCACATTAAATGGAGTTAAGCATATAACCCCCCCCCCCAAAATGCTCACAATGGGTAGTATCCAGCTCAATTTTACTCAGGGTAGACCCATTGAAATGAATGAAGGCAGGGGGTTGGACTGGATGGCCCTTGTGGTCATCTCTATATTCTATGATTCTATGACTATTTTAGGTCCTTTCAGTTCAATGGGTCTACTCAGTTGAATACAACCCATTGTTTCAATGCCGGTTTGTTGTCTTTTCCATTCCCTCCTTCTTTTCCATTGCAGTCTTGGTCCCATGTGCCTACACTGCCATTCAATCTGGATGGATACAATGGCCCATATCTCTTTGTTCATGAGTGTTCGTAATTCTATCATCATCACGAATAAAGCACCATGACATTGTTAACAAAAGTCACATGCATTGCCATAGCCAATAAGAGAACATGATATGTTGGTAAAAGAGGCTAGAGACAAAAAAAGAAAGATTCTGCACACATTATTCTAGGTCCTGCCTGTGAGCATGTGTGGATTATGCTGGTAGCCCAGGAAGATCAGAGGCAGGGGGACAGAAAGCCCTCCTACTTCTGATCTTCCCCTGAATGAATGGATCAAGCTCACTCCTGGGGAGAAAATTGGAAATTGTAGTCCAGTGTAATTTGCCCCAAATGGACTTTTCCTTGGCATATCAACTTCCAGAGTTGGAGCAGTTATGTGCATGCATGTACACATGTGTGCTTCTGCCTGGGCTGTTTCTCTGCTTCACATCATCTCTCCCAATACAGGTTTTTTTGTTGGGGGGGCGGGGTCAGCCAGTGCAGGGGGAGGCTGCTGAATGAAAGTTGTATACGCATTCAAGCATAATTTCTCAATCAGCATTGAGCTCAGTGTTTCTCAAACTTGGGTCTCTAGCTCAGGGGTCAGCAATCATTTTCAGCAGGGGGCTGGCCCACTGTCCCTCAGACCTTGTGGGGGGCCGGACTATATTTTGAAAAAAAAATATGAACGAATTCCTATGCCCCGCAAATAACCCAGAGATGCATTTTTAATAAAAAGGACACATTCTACTCATGTAAAAACATGCTGTTTCCCAGACCGTCCGTGGGTCGGATTTAGAAGGCGATTGGGTCACATCCGGCCCCCAGGCCTTAGTTTGGGGTCCCCTGATCTAGCTGTTTTCAGACTAAACATTCCTTCAGACTACCATTCCTTCATCTCTGACCACTGGTCTTGCCAGCTAGGGATGATGGGAGTTGTAGTACAAAAACAGCTGGAGACCCAAGTTTGGGAAACACTGTTCTAGATGTGCCAACAATTATGGGGGAACCATGGAGAGAACTGTAGAAAAATGTTCCCTAAATGGAGGTTTCTTATCTGATGACTCTTTCCCAGTTGGGGAGATTGAGAATGTAGCTATTTAAACATGAACAATGTGGTGAGCAAGACAACTTGATGAAGATGATGCTATAACCACAATCACACCCAACTTCAGGTCTGAATGAAATTGAGGACCTGATATACCCAAACCCACATAGCAAAGTGCAGGTGATAAAAGAAGTTACTCACCTAATGAGTAGCCAAGAGCTATGGATTTGTTCTAGTGCGGAGTAATGATGGGGGATAAATTCAATTCAGCTTGCATTGAAAGCCGAACCGGCCTAGTTTGCACTTTCCGGTGCACTACGTGAATCAAAACACAGGCATCCCTTAAAATTTGTAGTTTCCCAGATTTTACAATGCAGTTCTCCTGCCAAATAATATTTACAAAATTGTACACTAAAGCATGCATTAAAATGCATTTATTAGTGGAAATAACTTACATGCATTATATTATGTAACGTTTCTCTGCAAAAATGCTTATATCAGGGGAAATGTGGGCATGCCTAAGATTGCTTAGTGTTGGGGGGGGGGGCAGAAAACCATGAAGGAGGTTTTCTCACATAACAAGGGCAACCTAACATGTTTCGCCACCACCCTGCTATTCAACCCACTCAGGCTCTAACCTCTTGGCAAGCATCCATAGCAAAAAACCTCCCAACCACCTTTTCCACAAAAGCAACAGGGGAGGGGGGGGACAAAGCCTGGGTTGGTTGAGCATGCATTGGATATGGCAGCTATTCTGCCAGTGTAACAGTGGCAGATACCCCCTTCCTGGCATAATGTGAGTACATAGGATTCATCTGTCTGGTGGTTATGTTTTTGCTATGTTTATCAGCCTCATCATAGAGGAATGGCTTTAGTGTGGAATGCCAACAAATTTTCAAATGGATTGGTGTAACTGGTTTTTTTTTTACAATTCTTACTTGAAGGGCAGGATATGACATTTATATACAGAGCATACAAAATATTTAAGCTAGAATTGCTATTGCACCAGATTCCCACTGCTTTGGGGCCTTTCATTTCCCACACACGCCTTCCATTGTGGGTTCCCCCCGTATTTTCCTTCTTCTTACAACAATGAGATCAGTATCAGATAAAATGTACACCCTGTAATTTGTGAGGACCGGTGCTACTTTTCTGCCTCAGGCATAAAGGGAGTTCATGCTTGGATGAAAAGGACCTTTAAACTATGAACATGAGCTGCTGGAATCACCCACAATTATCCCCTTTGCCATACAGCCTGTTTCCTTATAACAGCAGGCCATGTTATAATGCATATCAACATTACAAGCTCACAAAACAAAATATCGGATAGTGCCTAGCCTGAGGACACAGGATGCAGTCTTCTTGCTGAAGCTGAGCAGGTTTAGGTTTATACAGGAAACGCCTAAATGGGAGACTGCCGAAAAATGCCACATATGTTGTTGCTGTGACTTCCATGAGGGAAGAAAGCTGGCATATCAAGTATCAGATACTTTTCATTTAGTTCATTAACACAAACTGAATGTAAAAAAGGAAAAGAACCAACCATAATGCAATAACGCAAATAGTATTTGTTGGATCAAGTTATTTGAGAAATCTATAATCTAGAAATCTGATTTTGGTTGTTGAGGAAATGTTCTGATGGAGTGAAATTAAGCCAGCCCTAATCATTTTAACGCACCAGTCTCTCATGATTTGTTCCTATGATACTGCTAAGTAGTTTGATAGGTTCCTGAAGAATGTTCTGTTAAATAAGTAATATTTACAAGAATTTCTCTCCATCCCTGCAGGGATAATAGAACATTATAGCAGTTCCCACACAGGAGAAAGCTCTCTACTTTTAACTCCTGCTTCTGTCAAATCTAAATATCATTTTACCTCTCTAGAAATATCAGCCTATTTATTCAATGCAAAGTGGTTATACAACCAAAAAGCCTGTGGAGAAGAAGTGAGAGGGGATGTATATTTGTTTGGGGAAAAAAAACCCTCATGGAACATTCCAGAGAGACTTCTTTCTGCTGAGGAAATACGGTTGCTCTTTTAATATCTGGACCTAGTGCTATCTTCTGAACCATATCTTAGAAACTACTAATCACAAGAGGTCTAAACAAAAAACCAAAGTCATCTATTTGAAAGGTATGCTTCCTTTTTAAAAACACACACACACCAACAATGCATATATATATTTATATAAAAATGTGAACACTCTTAGCTGTGTTTATTCTGTTGTAACAGTAGGAATAATGGTGACACTTGTTATATTTATAGCATACTTTGTAGAGAGCAATTCTTGCGCAATTTCCGCTCTGCCTGTTAGTCTCTGGGACTGAATTTCATTTATGTTTTAAGTGATCTTCTTTGCATGCATCTATGGGTAAAATCAATTAAAAATGTGAAAAATAAGAGTTACATTTTCAACCCTTAAGAGAGCAATCCTACAGCCAGATCTGCCAGGGTGAGTGGTGTTAGCGATCCAGTGGATCTCTGGCTACACCGGCTTCACTCCCTCATCCTCAGCTCTGATAGAGATATGCCAGGGTGTCTGTCCTGTCCCCACCCAGCCAGCTGAATTGAGTTGATCCTAACCTCAGTTACCTACCCTCAGTCACCTGGGAGCTGAGATGGGAGAGAAATTTGACTGTTTCCCTATAAAGACAAACCTGCCTTTCTCCACCGATACAAGAACAGAAACACAGCCACAGCCATTCTTGGAAAACCTCTGCTCTCCACATTTTGCAACGTGCTTCAGCCAAGCAATGTGCAAAGAAATGCATATAATTGGGGTAAAATGTGCATAGGAATTCATATGTAATAAGAGTAGCATATTAGGGGAAATTGCTTTGCAAAAAAATGTATATATTAGTAAAAAATTGTAAACAAAACAATGTATATTAGGAGAAATCAGCGCTACATTTTCATGAGGACTTCTTTTACAAAAATAGAAGAAGAAGCAAACTATATAGAATGTGGAGAACTGAACTTACGAGTGGAAGGATGAGAAGCTGAGATAAACCAAAATAGATGGATTCTTCCATCCCTGCTGGAGAGAAACCCCATTTGATGCAATAGCTCTTACATCTGAGTAGTAAGGATGCCCTGAAAGCCTTTGAGACTGTGCACAGAAAACCCTTGCTCCCACCATCAGTCCTCCTTCCCTAGAAAAATACCTTAGGAAAAGCAAAGGCTTATGGCTGAAGTTCCTGCCACGGCTATATGGAGGGCTGGCCCTAATATGAGGCAGCTACAGGGAAGCAGATGTTGGGAAGCAGTGGTGAGTCATCAGAGGCATAGCTGCCAAGTTATCCCTTTTTTAAAGGGATTTTCCCTTATGCTGAATAGGCTTCCTCGCGAGAAAAGGGAAAACTTGGCAGCTATGATCAGAGGACAGAAGTGGATCTGCCACGTGGCCTGATCTGCACTGCTTAACCAGGCCTCCTGCCCTCCAGTATAGTGGAGGGTGTGGTCCCATTTGTCAATGTTGAACCAAGATTTGAGTGCCGGTCCAGTCAGCTTCTGTATGTGGAATGTAGGAAGGGGACCGTTCCCGTTGTCCGTTGCCTCAGAGAGCAAAATGCCTTCAGCCAGCCTTGGCTTCTAGCGTCCGACCTGGCAACCCCATGAGGGAGATATCTGAGGGTCTTTGCACACCTTCCAGAAGTTCTTACGAGGAGGAGAGCACAGCTCAATAATGAAGCATAAGCTTTGCATACCATTTTTTTCAGTTCCACTGCCCAGTACTTCCAGTTTAAATGACCTGGGCAAGATAGGTCAATAAATTCAGCTCAGTACAACACTTTTTCATCCCCACCCCAATAGGAAGCATTCACACTGGTCCCAATACAGGTCCCTGAGGGACCGTCAAGTTCTCACACACTTCCATTTTGAAAATAGCCCACATATTTCTGCTCTTTGCTTTCTGTTCTTTAGCCAGTTACTGATCTGTAAGAGACCCTCTCCCCTCATCCCATGAATGCGAAGGTTTTTTCAGAGGTGGCTTTAATGCAGAACTTTGTCAAAAGCTGTTTGAAAATCCAAGTGTCTACCAAACCCCCCTGTCCATCTGCTTGCAGAGTTCTTGAAGACCTCTAAAAGATAAGTGAAAAGGGACAGGAGTCAACATATGTTTCAGAGAAGAGGATCACACTTACATAGATCCTAACATGTGATCTCTTAATGTCCTGGTACAGTTTGCACACTGGAACTGGCTGTTATGTGGTTATTCTTTTTTGAAAAAATGCTATTCCTAACACCTATTTTGTGGCATTTCCTTTTCTTCTCTTGGTGCCCTTAAATCGTCAGCTTTCTTCCAAGTTTTGTTTGTCACTACAGCAAGTGGGTGACATCTCCCCTTCTGCCAGCGCCTTGCTTTCTTTTTACTCTTCTGGAGCATGTTTCATTCCTTCCCTCTTTCTTGTTTAGGCTAAATTAGCCAATGAACAACCTGACCCAGCTGCTCAGCTGTTCCCTGATCTGCATTTTACTTCTTAATGAGCTCAGAGTGACAAGCTATTTAGGCTGCTTGTTCCAGCATCAGTTCTGACTCCATCTGTAACTTTAGTGCCACTCCTTTGTCAGCAATGCCAATTTCAAATATGTGCCTTTCTCATTTACAGCATTTGAGCAGTAACGCCCACACTGCACACTGTATGTTGTTCTCTGCCTTGTGCCGCTTGCAACCGTTTCTGAATGCCTTAAGACTCTCGCTTGCCAGCATCTGCTAAAGCTTTGCCACTGACCATCTTCTTCTGCAAAAGTGATGCCCTCTTTGGGTAGCCTGCTACAAAACAACAGGAACTTCTATTTGTCTGTTCTCACTTATCCCTTACATATTAACCATATAACAGACACTCTACTGGTGCTTCTATATTTCTATAAAAACTTTAAAACTTCTCTATTGTACTTTTAAAAAATGGTGTGAAGGGCCTTGAAAGCCATATCTCTTTAGCATCACAGCAACCCTATGAAAGGGGCCACAACCATTCACATGGTTGAGAGTGTTGTCACCTATTTATACAAATGAAGCAACAATAACATGCAATCCACTATATACTGAGGTGCTAGGATTTGCAGCCTAGGTACTATTTGGGGCTGTCCAGTCTTCTTTTGTTTTTTTAAGCAACTTGAATGCATGTTGCTGTTGATGGAGGAAGGTGGTAGTTGACTGGATCCAAAATACTTCCTGTAATGAAACCGAGAGTCAAGTCACTCAGGCTGGCCTAGAAGTTTTATTTCCATGTTTGCATCTCCTGGCCTTTGATAGTGTCATAAACCCATGTGCTCAATCAAAGTTTGGCCTTGAAAATATTCCACTTCCATGTCACGTCACGTCCACTGCATGCCATCGTATAGGAACTCCTTATAATGCAAAACCTGGAGCATTAAGGCGGGGAGAGGACTTTTTCATTTCAGTGCACTGATCTGAGGTGGCTGTTGCTTTCATCTCCACCACCATCAGTTTTCTCAGTTTTTAGCCAGGCATCTCCTTTGTCCCACTTCCTTTGCCAACCACACTTCAGCCTGACTTCTGAGGCCACCTTCTTCATAGCACAAAAGCCCTTCCAGTGATATCCCTCCATCCCACACCAGGCAGTTTGGGATGTTCAGGAATTGGAATATTGCACCAGGTTAGCCAATTAGTGTTAGCCAGTCAGTGTCAAAGACTTCCCTGCAATAAGTTTAATCCAAAATAGATACTAAATAACACCCCCCTTTTGTTCCCAAACCCACTGTGCTGTTGGTATTCTTACTTTTACAGAGAGGTGAATTGGAAGCTTTATAGTATAGCTGGCATCTTCTCAGGAAAACTATGAGGAAAACTATGTTGTTTCCACAACTAGTACAAACTGAATATTTAATATGAAGTTTATGTCAGGCCAATGAGAAGCCCAAGTCCTACAACGTTGGACATGTAAATCTTCTAGGTAAACACTTCAATATTCATTGTTCATAGTGATAAAGTGCCATTCACTTCTGTGCATGTTTTTTGCATCTGTATTTCTGGGGCACACACACTTTTCTCTTTTGTGGCCATATTTATTTCTATCTTGCTGAGATAATTAAATGCAAGTAAGTGTAAATTGACATGGGCTGAATTATATCCTAACTCCATGAACATCCAGGCATGATGACCATGAAGTTTATTTTTATTTATTGTATTAAATTTCTATACAGCCATCCATCCAAGGATCGCAAGGTGTTTTACAATATTAAAACACAAAAATACATAGCATAGTAACAAACAATAGCAATACCCCCCAGTTGATATCAGTTCACAATCATCCTTGAGACATCATGAATTCAGTGGCCATCCCCTCATGTCCTCCTTAACTCTGGGAAGACAGAAGTACCAAGGAAGCTCCCTGCCTGTGCATGAGAGACTTAAAAGCAGAGATGGGGGAGAAATTTGTTTCAGTTAGCATTTAAATTTGAATCTACCTAATTCACACTTTAAACAAAAAAATCACAAACTGATGTGGAATGGGAAAAGGAACAACTGGGAGAAACCAAGGGTGGTGCTCAACTAACTTTTATTCAAAGTAGATCCATTAAAATTACTGGATCTGACTTGTCATATTCATTAATTTCATTGTGTCTGCTCAGAGTAGAAGTTAGTGGAGTCCCATCTGAAAGCTGAAAGAGGTTCATGAAGCTTGCAGTCCATGAAGGATAGGGAAGTGTGAAATGGCAGAACCAAACCTTTGCTGTCATGTAAAATGGACCCTGAAAGAGAAGGGCATTTCTTCACAATAACCACCAACTAGGAATGGGGGAGAAGACCTAATTCACACTTCCCTCAAACAATATGCACACTGAAACACATCTATACTTCAAAATGTGCACATCTCTGATCTTTGTGATGCAGTTCTTCAACCAAGTTGTGTGTATGAAAATGCATGTGTTAGTTTTTTTGAATTAAAAAATGCAAACTAATGATGAACTGAAGACTGGGGGGGGGGGAATGAGAAGATGAAATTAAGAGACTTGACCATCTCTACCACCAACCCATAACCTTCCCTTTCAAATCCACGGAAAAGCAGAGACTATTTTCGAAATAACTATGCACCAAACACTTGGTAACAGATATTCTTCACAAGCCATTCTTCATGAATTCCGCAAATTCTTTTCCTTAGTTGAGAAGGTCTGAGTTTCAGGTATGCATTGCTGGGTCATCTGCAGGAAAGGAACCCTCAGTGAACTTTCGTAGAATAACCTCAAGCTGAGATGCAGAAGGAAAGCACGGAGTCGGCTCAAGCTATTAAATATATTCTAAAAACCTTCAGAAGATGATTGAGAAGGAGATATGAATATTTCAGTGTTAACACCTTAAGTAACACTAATCGTTAGAATTAAAAAGGTCATGCCAGAAGAAAATTAATGCTCAAAAATAGGCCAGTGTGCCAATGACAATATGTTGCTTATTACTGGGTTTTTGTTGCTCTTGCTGCTGCTGCCTTTTCCCCTGTGGTGAACAGCCATGTCTCATGGTAATGTACCAGAATAGCACGGGAATGGAAATAGCACTCTAGAAAGGATCAGATGTCCACATGGGTGTAATTTTGAGGGATCCTTGAACACAGTTCTGCCTCCCCCAGCCGCATATAAGATGGTACCTGAGCTCAAACTGGAAAAAGCAACAAATGCCAATGAACTTGTAAGGAGCTACATTGGACTTAAGGCGTTTGCGCAGCAGGACTGTGGTTGAGAGCACATCCTTTGAATTAGGCTCCAGCTTCCGTCCCTGGCATCTTCAATTGAAAGTTTTATCTCCCCAAAGGAACCCTCACCACAAAGGATTAAGCAGGGAAAGAGACTCTTTCATAACAAATAGCAAAAAGAAAAAGAAAAGTACTATTATCTACAATGCAATGGAGAAACTGGGAAAGGAGAAAAAACATGTAGAAACGGGGGGGATGTGCAACTATATTATGCTTGGAGCAGACCCAATGGCTGCTTTTTGGTATTGCTGTGTTTTGAGATTTTTTATTGCTGTTCTTAACCGATTTCAATGTAAATCAATTTGGGTTGTTTTGTAAGAAAAGCAATTCAACAACAACAACAACAACAACAACAACAACAACAACAACAATGGTGATGATGGCTACATTCTACTTCTCCAGTCTGAGGCAGTGTGCCTTTGTATACCAGTTGTTGTGAATCACAGTTGCGGTGCCTGCTGTTGCATTCAAGTTCTGTTTGCAGTGTTTCCAAAAGCATCTGCTTGTTCTGGACTGGATGAGCCCTTGGCCTGATCCAGCAGGGCTCATTTTTGTCCTTATGGACTTAAGGAAATTAAATCCATTTATTTCATTGGGTCTACTCTGAGTACAACTGAGCTGGATATCACTCCGGGAAATGTGCAGTAGCTAAAAGGTAGAGAACATTTGTGTGACATTGTGCTGAAGCTGTCCTTACCGGCAAATTGATCCAGAAGGAGTGATTTCTGAGCCCAGGTCAGGAATTCTACATCAGAATAAAATAATAAAATAAAAAATTGTTTCCGCTGATGTTTTAAGTTTCAGGTGTTCTTGAAAAATTCAAGGATTTGAAGAAGGAAGACAGCACCTTCTTAGTGAAAGGCAGAGAATCTCAGAATCAGTCACAGGTCATGCCAGACCTATGAAGTCTCTTTCTTTTTGCATATCACAACTTCTATTCCACTATGTTTTATTTCATTTATTTGTAGGTTGGGGTATCTGCTGTGCTCTTGCGTTGGAGTTTTCAAAGCATGTTCCAGAAGCAACTGGCAAAACTGGGTGATCGCTCAACTCATATAGGGAACATAGCAAATAGGGGTGCTTGATAAGTAAGGGGGAAGCAAACTTGGATCGTGAGGAGCTACCAGAATTCAAAAATATGAAAACATGCATGCATAAGAATGTGATAATCGTATTGCATATTTTGCAAAACTATGCATTTTAGCAAACTTATATACAGACAGTTCGTAACAATCTGCTCTGTAGCAAAAGAATTTGACTTGAAAACACAGACAGAAGAGAAAGATGGAAATCTGTCCACCCTTAATGGCAAACACATTTTACTGAAATTGAGGCCTGAGAGTTCAGATGAAGGCATGCTTGCAGCAAGCCCTCGAAACTGAAAGTGCAGTTGCCTACTCTCCAAAATTGACTTGTGAATTTGAGGCTTGTGCTTTGCAGGGCTTTTCAAATATGGCTCTGTTTTTTGTAGCTATTTGGGAAATTTAAATAATTGTTCTGAGTAGCTAAGGAAAGCTTTTCTTGGAGTACAGAATATTTTCAGCCCCTCCTTGAATTTCACCTTCCTCTTGCGCCAAAGGGGTTGCCTTGCTGATCTGATACCGTGGACAGGTCTGGTATTAATTTCATATTGCTTGGAACAGAGCGACATATGGGCCAAAAATGATTGGAAACAATCGTTGGTGGTGAAAGTGGATAGGTTCAAATTTGAATGCTTAAGACACTCCTCGCATGCACACATTTTCTGTCCAAGCGAAGTTTTCAGAACTCATATTTCATTTGGAATTGTCTGAAGGCAAATGTCCACAATATGGGACATTGAAACATCTAGGTTGTAATGCTAGAAGCTGGTAGATGCTGATAGCTGCTGATAGCTACTTTGATGTTAGGAATGATGCTTAGTCACTTAACTATCAACAAGTGCTGCGCCAGAGATATATCTTAATTCCCACCTAGCACTGTCACAGTTACATGGACATAGTTGCTATCTACTAAAATGTAACAGAGCCTGGTATTTAAGCAACCTGGAAACAACTCTGTATTGTCATTAACAATGCATTCTTCCTCTGTGGAGTCACATTATTATTATTATTTTTAAAAAGATAATAGTTTGACTTTGTTTTATTCTATCAGTTTGGAGACAACAGCTCTGTTACTTGTGGAAATTTAGCCACATTAGTCCAGTGACCAGGCCTTGACTTTATTTATTTATTTATTTATTTATTTATTTATTTATTTATTTATTTATTTTAAGCATTGCAGCATAAATGCATATGCAAAATAAATGCATTCACAGAAGGGCCTCCTGGCATTTTCCTCTACTTTTTATAGGAGCTGCATGCTATTACAGACAGTGAGCTTTGGAGGGGGGGATGGTCTTCTGTGTTGTTTATAGTCCTCTTGCATTAGTCAGTTCTTCTAATAAATCAGATACAAGTTGTGACACGTTGCTAATTCGATCACTAATAACCCGCTCAAATTGCAAATCTATGTCAGCAGGTTGGTGTTGATTAAGTTGTATTCCTCACTAACATATTGTTTTAAATGACTGATAATTTTTATTTGCTGCTGTGATAGGCTGCCTGGGCCATTCTCTCTCTCTCTCTCTCTCTCTCTCTCTCTCTCTCTCTCTCTCTCTCTCTCTCTCTCTCTCTCTCTCTCTCTCTCTTGTAAGCTTAGAAATTACACAAATGCCCCAGAGGTGGTCTGCTGTAGGCCTTTCATTTTCTGTGTTGTTGCAAATAGAGCCGGTAGCCACTAGAGGGGAGGAGACTGCTGGCTTTCCCCAAGCGTTTCCACCGTAGAGCATGAAGGTGAAGAAGCTGTCACAGAACCGGTTGCCCAAGAAAAAGCTTTTAAAAGATGGTGGGATGAAGGTTAGTACAGAAAAAAGGTGTTTCCCCCCCCCCTTTAATGTGTGCAGTTATTCCTTTCTCTTAACATAGGATCTTTTAAAATATCTCCTAACCCAGTGAAGCGACAGCTCCAGTCACGAAAAATGCTCTCTGCGAGAAAATGCTTTAAATATAGAGATATTTCAATGCGTCCCGTGTTTGTTTGTTTCTCTGCACATATAAAAGATTAAATTGAAGAGTATTTGCTTAACAGGTTGTAATGTTTGGAATTTGATGGGATATGAGAACTCTTTCCCAACTGTTCAGTTATAGCCTCACTTCCCTTCAGCCAGAGGAGGGGGGAGAGTTTTGAAGCTGTGTGGAAGTAATAACTACTTCAGCCTGGCGAAAACTTCACTGCCTTTCTCAGGATCCTTATTAATCTTCTACCCTGTGATGCACAAGACCTCTCTAATGCAGTACTCTTAATTTTATCTTTGTCTCATGCTTATAGATAATTGATCGGCGGTTTGACCTTTTATGTGTTTATTTGTGAAAAAGAAGAATGCTATTCGTTGCATTGTTAAAGAGCTATAATGTAGAACTGTGGCTTGTTACATTTACTCTCCTGAGTGTAATTGCACTAAGATCATTCAGTTTCCATTTGGAAAGCCAGTGGCAATTACTGGAATACAATGTATCATGCATTTGCTCACTGGATATAAAACGTATATACTAATTCGCAATAAAATGTAACAGCTGTCAGTGCATTTTCTGCTCTGTTACTTCAATAAATTGGAACTCTGACTAGAAAATGGGAATATTGCATTTTTACACACTCCGTAATGTGTTTGCTTTTTGCAAATACAATTTATTTTTTTCTTGGAATGGGGAAAAAAAAACCAAACACCCCACATAGCTTTGTTATTACTGCTAGTGGATAAATATTCTTATATCAGAATGAATTACATATAGAATCTGTAAAGAAGTGATAATATTTCCTGTATTTTATTGCACCCTGTCTCCAGTAAACAATATGCACTTAACCCACTTCTGTCATATGTTAGGTTTATCTTGTTTATATTGTAGTGGCAGAGTGTGTGTGGGGAGCTTATTTTACCATACTTTCACAGGTGTTGTGAATAGCTAGTTGCCATTTATTACGTGATGCTATTATGTGTGAGTGCACACTTAATATATACAATTCTTTAATGAAATAAAATCGTTGAGGACTTCTCTCTCAGTGGTGTGTATATGGGTATATGGGTGTACATGCATTGCCACACATATATGTATATGCAAATCCTTCTGCAAGCTAGCTAACGAGAATTCTTGATACTCTAGAAAAAGACACTTGAATTTTGTTTAAAATAAAATTCCTGCACATTTGTGTGATTTTGTTACTGGAGGTCAGACTTTTCACAGATAATTAGCCTTTTACACACTGTGAAATCAACCTGCATTGGTTTATTTGGCTAGACTCTTTGCTTCTGTTCTTTATTTCCCAGAAGGTTAACATGCTGAAAATCTAGCTGCAAGCTCAGAGTACTGTCTCTTTGTGTTGTTAATTATCCCGTTGCATAATTATTAATATCAGGAGCAGGAAGAGGAAACAAGTATACCAAATAGTCGTGAATGCTAGTGTTCTGGCAGGAAGCAAGCCTTGCATTAATAAAATGTGCCTCTGCCAATATCGGAGAAGATAGGGAGTGTTCCTTGTTAAGGATCATTTATTAACTGAGATCATCTTTTAGTTCGCCTTGGGGTAATGACTAATGTCAATGGCAAATTTCACAGTTGTCTAGAGAAATGAATTAAATTTGTAATAAAAAGCCCTTCGGCTTGTAGTACATGTTCATTTATTGGAGTAGTTGAACTAGGAGAACTGTGAGGCAACCGAGAACATCGGCTTAATTTTCCTTACATATAATAGTGACCTTTCGCTCTGTGTTGGGAAAAGTTGCCTATTATAGGCGGGCGAGTTAAATGAGAAGTTCTCTCAAATGCAAGATCAACTAAGTAACTGTGGTTACGTTAAACAACCCTTGAGCTCGAGAGCATTTTTTATTTTAATTTTTTGGCAGGGACAAGATCCTCCTCTGTGGACATTTCTTCTCTTTTTTAAGCCTTTGCTGAGGTGGTTTTGAGATCAGGCCAGGCCTAGGAAGATCCCAAAAGAGTAGCCAGAGGCATGTAGAAAAAAGTTGCCTGTATTGATTAGCTATCCTTTCCCCTGTGTTGCTCTCCTCCTCTCTATCTCAGTCTCTTTCTCTCATAGAGTCTATGTTACTGCATAGCTGGGGGTGGGGGTTGAAACCTTCACTGCCTCACAATAATATATACCAAAAGGCTATTTGATTGACTGGAGGCTTACTTCCGAGTAGACATGTATAGGAATGCACTGTAAATGAAGACATTGCATTCACCCTGCATAACAAGATCATCGGGACCTATAGCAATGCTTTAAGGTTTGCCAATCTGATTGATGACTGATAAACTTTCCTTGAATCACATGACTGCAAAAGGAACTTAGAGTTATCCTTTTGAGTAGATATAGAAAATCTATTGATTTTTTAAAAAAATGATAGGAAGGAATTTATTTGTATGAATGTTAACCCTCAGAGAGATTATGGTCAGAATGATTTGCTAGGATGAAGATCCAAGGCATCTTTATATGTATTTTCGTAACTTTATAAAAAAAGCTTGAAAGTAGAACCTTAAATTATCACCTGAAGGATGTGAAGCACCAGTTGAGTCTATTAATTTATTTAACCCGAGTGACACCAAAATAAAGGTGAATGGAAATTGATACATGTTGTGTGTTTTTTTAAAAAAGAAAAATGCATTTCTATAATGCTACAGTGATGCAGAAAGATCATATCTATTATCTATGCAAGTATCATCATTGATTTTCCCCACCCCATCTTTCTATAAAATCCAGATCATTTATGAAAGAGGGGGATGTTGCACCCTACTTGATTTTGCACTTTTCTGAAGACATGAAATGACATTAGTTTTTCCACATTTAATGAGACCCAAAAGAGTCTAAAGTTTTGCGCCCAGATTTTCTTAAGCTAAAGATTAAATAAAGCAAATTAGGCTGCACAAAGAAGGAAGGGTTTGCATGGATAATGTCTACAAATAAATTGAATGTGTTGCTTAAATTAAGTGGCAGTGACTTTTCTGCAAGGAATTGGTTTGCTGTGATCAAATCAGAAAGGGGTCAACTGATATATCTATCTATCTATCTATCTATCTATCTATCATCTATCTATCTATCTGTTTTTTAAAAAGTTGTCCATCTTGTGATTCATGTACTTACTAGATTTTCAAAAACAACTTTTAAAATGAATGTTAATGGTTTTATTGCAAACCTAACGGTTTACAGAAGACTAATCTTTTACAGGATAAAGTTCATTGTTAACATAACTTATCTTTAAAAGAAAACACAAGGAGAATTTTACTTTTCTGAATCATTGGGGGGGGGGGGCTTTTTGAATTGCGCACCTGAAGAGAAATAGGCTCACGTATTTAAAAAGAACAGAAAATATTTGGTGTTATGAAAGGGTCATATATCTATATACCTTTATGAGACTTGGCAACAGTCTCACAGGAAAAAAAGAAAACATATTAGGATGCCAACCTGGGTATGCTTACAGAGCAATAATTTCCAGTGGCCCCAACAGGATGTTCCTGCATGTCATTTCTTAAGCTTAGAGGGTCACTGCATTATAAGCCTCTAAAATGAAACCCAAACTGGATTAATGGTCCACATGATCATTAATATTTAATTCAAAAATTTCTTCTAATGTATTCCATGTTTGACTAACCAGAAATGCATTCTGAGTACTTCCCCTCCCCCATTCGTTCCAGAATGGAAATCCCATACGCCCTCCTTTCAAAATGAATTCTCATAAATTTCCATCCTCAGCAGTGGTGAATTTAGTACACTCGAGGCTCGCATCCTTGTGTTGCCTAAAACAGAGGATGCTCTTAAAAATATGTATGAGGCGATGTGATTTTTACAATATTGCCCAATTTTGCAAAACACAAAAACCAAAATCAAGTGCAGCATCATTCACTGAAAATAAATCTTTTATTCCTTCTAGATTTTAAAATAAGCCTCCATATGTGTCTTCAAGAATATACGTCAGTACGTCTGGCAGGGATGTGAGCTTTTCGTTTACTTTTTTAACAGATGGAAAACACTTGTATAGCCAATGCTTCCTTTCCCAACTCTCTCTGGTAGTTGTGTATCTGTTTCACTCGCCCTAAACACGTTTGTGTCTGGATCCTATTCATCTAAATAAACTTATTTCCTGACATATAGTTTTTAGCCTTAGAGCCCTCTTTTTATTGCAGGCCCCAAAATGCTTTATTTGAGGGGATAGAGGGGTGAAATAAAGCTGGAAAATGTCATTTGATCAACATGCGTGTGTGCACTTTTTTACTTATAACCGTGGCACACAATTAATATTAATATTATAGCACGCAGAAGGCATAATCAAGAGGCTCTAAGGATGCTGAGACTTCTTGCAGTACAAGACCAGTAACCTGCTGAAGTTCTTAGTTCTGTTACATCATCTTAAATTCAGTGCAAGTTGTGAGTAGTGGTACCTAACACCTGCCATTCATCTGTTTATCTGAGTCATATATCGATTTTGCTGATAGCCAGTTTTGAGCGATGCCATAGTGCAGTCCTCAGAAAATGTTGAGTTCATGTTTTATTTCAGCGGGTGTAACTCTACTCCTTTTTGGCATCAATGGAAAAGAATTATATTGATTTCAAACAAGCAAGAATCTGAGTTGCAGCTCTTTTGTATTATGGAATGGTAGATATCATTTAAGGGATCTAAAGAACCTGGAAGACCATTAGTCAGACACTGAGTTTAAGTGGGCCCGTTAGATCATCATTTTCTCCTCTCGATCTGGGTGAAATTGTAACTGACAGCATAGACTTGAATACTTTGTCCTTTCCAATTTTTAGTGTCATTTGTTGATGTCTGAGAAATCTGGCTGTGAAAGCAAAATTGGTCATTTATATTGTGGCAACACCATGGTCAAAATGGGCTTTCATCTCTCCATCTCCCAATTTTCACACACTTTTATAGATAAAAATGTGATGCACCTTGTGTGAAAATTGCTCATTTTTCAGAACATTTCCCATAAAGAATCCATATGTACAGTATCAAGCCATGAATGAAAGCAAAATGGGTGGAGCTTTCCCCAAATGATCCTCTCCCTCCATCCCTCCACACACACACCCCGTGCTAGTATACAATTCCCATTTATTCAGAGAGAGGCAGTTTTAGAAATGTTTTGAAAAATGCAGATGTGCGATGCATTCCTAATAAGAGCAGGAATAGAGTTTGCACTCCCCTTTTAACCACTCTCTCACCTCAGCCCTTTTCAGCATGTAACCTTATTCTCTGTGGTATTACTTGGATGGAAACCAATTAGGGAACCGCTCAGACAATATAAATGCATACAGATTAGTACAGATTGAACAGTACCATTGCCAACTAATCACACAGTATATAAAGCCTTAAACAATATAGATATTAGGGAGTGATGGGGAACCGGATTTATATTGTCAGAAAACTGAGCACAGAAATGCAAGCTGTACAAACTATTTATTTAAGTAATAAATAAAGTATGGGTCTGTTTTCCTTGTTTGCTCTGTGGCAATCTTCCCATAAGTAACCAACTTTGCATTCTGCATTGCTTAATATTTCTACAGCTATTTTTCTCTGCCTTTTTTGTGTGTGTGGGGGGGGGGAATCACTTTTGTTCTTTTTTTTAAAGTGCCTGTCTATTTCTTGATTCAGACATTATGTTTCTGGCATGGTATGTTGGTGTGTGTGTGTGTGTGTGTGTGTGTGTGTGGTTGCATTCCCTGTCTATCATTGCAAAAAATGTTACCAGATGTGGTCTTCTTCCGTGTCCAAATCCTACTACTGATGTGGGCTTTCATTCTCATATCGTACTGACATGTTGTAACTGTCATATGTTTGGTGTTGTGACAAGAAGAGAAACGTTTTATGGCTTATGTGGTCTTCCAAGGTGTTACTGAGTCTGGTAAAGAGTGGCATGCCCCATGTATTTTGCTAAATCACTTTTTGTGTGTGCAATTGACTAAAGTCGGTTATGGCGCATTTTTGCAGCAGGAGTCTGAAGTTGTTTTGGTGGGGAAGCAAACACATGCATGAATGAGCATTGCAGATAGCTCTTTCTACATGCATGGAACAATTCACTGGATCAAAATCATACATACTTGTAATTGGGCCCCTGCTACAAGCTCCTAGCACCATGGGGCCGTTTGCAAACAAACCACATGATAGCACCTCTTTGGTCTTTTCCATCCTCACATTTCATCCACTTCATATCAGTGACTGTATGTATGTCTCCCCATGTTTTAGCATTATTTCCCTTGTTTTAGAATGCCTCTAACCAGCACTTTCCAGATCTGTTGTTCATCTGAATCCTGGCAGAGGAAATGCAGTCCTTGGAGCAGATTCCTTTGGACTCTGGTACCATTGGGGGCATTGCAGTGCTCCTGCTTCCTTAATCTCCTAGTTAACATGAAAAGTCCTGGACCATAGAATCATAGAGTTGGAAGAGACCACAAGGGCCATCCAGTCCAACCCCCTGCCAAGCAGGAAACACCATCAAAGCATTCCTGACAGATGGCTGTCAAGCCTCCGCTTCAAGACCTCCAAAGAAGGAGACTCCACCACACTCATTGGCAGCAAATTCCACTGCCGAACAGCTCTTACCGTCAGGAAGTTCTTCCTAATGTTTAGGTGGAATCTTCTTTCTTGTAGCTTGAATCCATGGGAGAAGATCCTCATTTGTCTTTCTGGGGCACTTTCCCTTTGCCCCATACCACCATCAACTCTCTAGGAACTGGGGTAATGGCTGTGGAAAGAGAAGCATGAGCTCTTCTCACACTGCCCATGGCTTCCCACACCAACAGAGTGCATCAGCAAAAACACGATAAAAGAAGGCAAAATTTTAATTTCTACAGATGTGCCCAGAGGTGGAAAGAAGAAAGAGTCTCTACCAGAGAGGAATGGCAAACTAAGCTGATGGACTATGCCAAAATGGCAAAGCTGACTGGAAAGCTCAGGAGGCAAGAGGACAAAAACTTTAAAAAATAATGGGAAAATTTTATAATTTACTTAGGAGACCACTGTAAGCAGATGAAAACATTAGCAGGATTTTCATATGTAGCAGGTATTATGGATAATATGGATGAATACAAAATATAGTCTAGGAAATAATATGTAGCTGAAAATGTTCACATTAGGACACATGGGATGGGGAGAAAACTCTTTATACGGATATGCATTTGGTACTGTTATAAATTCATTTTTGTAAAATCAAAAGACAAATGAATTTTAAAAATTATATAGATGAATGGATATACATAGGGAGATGCAAATTTCTGCATAATTGACTACAAGCTAAGTAGAAATGCAGTGCATCTCATTGCAGCGGGAGAAGACCTGGTTGTGAGGTGACCTGGGGTCTGCTCTGCCTGCTGCCCAAGTGCTGTTGATGGTCACTTTCTCCCTTCTTATAGTTCCTTCTGATTAAACCAGACTTGGACTGGACAGCCCTTTAAATAGAGGGCACCTTCAAACAGAGAACTGTCCTTTGTAAAATAGCATGACCTTTCTCAAAGAAGACCTCCCTAATCTAGCAGTATGGGAAGTTGTGATGCTGTAGCATCTGATGCCATTGGGGCATAGGGTGGAAGACTCATAGCATATTGAGAGAGCATCTGCTTTGCATGCAGATAGATGTTCTGCAGTTCGGTCCCCAGCATCTCCCCATAGGACTGGGAATGTCTCATACCTGCCAGCTGGTGTCCACAGTTCTGCGCCAGAGGGACTAATTTTTTTTGTCTCGGTATAAGGCAGCTTTCAATTTTCCGGAAGGACATTGCAGCCCACATTGCTTACCTGTGGCACATAGACCTGTACCACAAGGAGTGGCACCATCACATCTCTCTTTCCCAGTAACCAAGTGTTGGGCACAGTTTGGGGAGCTGAAAGCCCCAGGCACAAGCTCCTGGTTCTACGTAGCAGCTCAACATGATCAGCAGGGCCGGCCCTACGGCAAGGCTGGGTGGCGCAGGGTGCCAAGGCGCGGGCCACCAGGGGGGCACCGGAGGGATCTTCGCACCACGGCGCCAGGGCGCCAGATATGCTTAAGATCAGGACACCTAAACAACCATACACCATTACTGCGCAGAGCCCCTACGCACCAGCAGGAGCTCATGTATTGAGCTATCTGCTCAACGAACAGCACACAATGCTTAGTTGTTGTTTCTAGGTGACTTCTGGGGTAGGGCTAAAAGAACAGTCCCACTCCCATATCCTCCAACATTTCTCTGATGGAAATAGCAACATCCCATTCCATAATGATAATTTTACTGTTTATACCCCACCCATCTGACTGGGTTGCCCCAGCCACTCGGGGCAGCTTCCAACATATATAACATAATAAAACCGTAAACTCATATATATATATACACACACACACACACACACACACACACACACACACACACACACACTATACAGGATTGCCTTCAGATGGCTCGAGGTTTGGATAATGCCATACACTCCAGCATTGCTCCGATGAAATTAGGGACATCCTAAGGAAAATTGGGCACTCCGGGATGAAATCAGAAACTGGTACAGCTTCTCTAAATCAGGGACATCCCTGGAAAATAGGGACACTTGGAGGGTCTGTAACTCCTTCATTTACATGATTATGCCTTACATGTGAGTAACATGTGAATTTGATATGCACTATTTATACTTTCAGATGACCTGCATAATAATTCTAATGATGTAAGCTTCCTGGGAGCAGAAGACCAGGGAAGTGGGCATTTGCACTACTTAAATACGTGTCATATTTAGGGGGGGGGGGAAACAAGCTGTGTACAAGCTCCCATTTACTCTGCAGTAAATTCTGTGCCCCTTTTTTGAATATTGGCGGCCACTTTAACCAACAGGGTGTTGTTGTTTTTTCACACATTCAACATAGGATGCGTAAAATTCTGCTGAGTGTGTGGCAGAAAGATAACCAGAGTGGATAGAGATGAACTTTCTTTTAACAAGTGGCAAATGAGCAGAGTCTGCACGTGACCACGTGGTCAACTGCTTCTCCGTAATTTCTGGCCAAGTGTTAAGGAGGATTTTCTTCGCATCAAGTGCAGATGTGTGGTAAAAAGAAAGTGGGTGTGGGGTGGGAGGAGAGGTCCCATGTATCTGTGAGACAGATACTTTTACCTGCTTCAGGAATAGCTGGAACATGTAAAGTAAGGATTCAGGGATGATCATGGACAGAAGGATCTTAAGCTTTGACCTACTAATGCAGCTGAAAAGGGACGGCTGCAAGCTCCCTGTTGCTCTCCTTCTGTTTCTGGCTTGCATCCGCATCTTTATTTTATTTTTAAAAGCAATACGTTTCTCCTGCAGTGTCTCCAGCCTTACTTCCGTGCAGGCTTGGAGATATTTCTGTAGGAAAAACGGCAAGCCACCTTCAAATGGAAGCTATCATGTAGCAGCAAGTGCTGAGCGTTATAATTAGCGCACAGGCCTGCATGAGAAAAGACAGCAGTCGAGGGTTTCCATGTTGCATTACATTTGATAGGAATGAACGCCTCAGATGGGATATTAACAATATGACATCTCTTTAGATTTGATAGGACCGTGGTTTATTCTTCTTCTTTTAGCTATTTATTTTACTTCGTTGCGCATTCTGCTTCATATTATTTCATAGCTGCATATTAAAAGAGTCACAATTTGGAGGCTTGTGGGGGAGATAAGCTTTGGTCATTTCTCCCTTGCCTTCATTGAATTTGCTTTCAAATAATATTTTGGGCTGATTTGGAGAGGCTTTGGTTAAGCTGCCAGAGGGCTGCGGTTTAATATTTATGATGTCCTTAACTGTTTAATTGGATCTTAACTTCCATTTTAATGGGCTGTAGTAATTGTTTTTAATCTACTGTTACCCACCGCGAGCCTTCCACATGGGGTGTGGGCTATAAATTTTAAAAGGAATGCTATTGTTCTTTTCCTTTTTCAAAAATAAAAACACAATAAGAAAACATGGCAAAAGCTCGAAAGCCCATAAGGAACTTGAGACATTATTCATAGCCAGTCACTATTAATATTTCAGAATTATTCAAGTAATATCATAGTTTCATCATTCCAGTGCCAAATTCTTCATTGTTTCATAAACGAGACACAGGGTTTGAAATAGGAATTACTTACTTTTAAAGGCTCAGATTATACTTCTGAATAATAATTTTCTATTAGCTACTCATACCACAGTTAAAATGATTTTTTAAAATGAACTCATATATTTAAAAGTTTCAAATTTTGATGGCTGTGTGTTGGTGCAGTTCTTTAACTTCAAAGCCCAACAGCCTATATTCTTTTAAGTTAGGAAGTAGTAGGGGTTTTGAAAGAAAGAAAGAAAGAAAGAAAGAAAGAAAGAAAGAAAGAAAGACAGAAAAGAAAAGAATTGTATTTCAATTCAACCAAAGTAGAAGATTGAAACCAAAGTAGAAGATGTGAACAAAACAAGATGAGTTATAGCATGGAGAAAATCTCTGTCATCTATGAAAACAACAGCAGCAAACTACCCTTGTAGCAGTGTTTTAGAGAGAGAGAGAAATGAAAATTGTTTACTACAGCATTCGGGAAGAGGCTGATTACAGACTATGTACTACTCTGGAGTCTTTTAAGAAAGGAGGGATAAGTAACTTGTAATGTTACATTTATATTACTTTTTTTGTTTTACTTTACTGGCAACTATATTTTGCTAGAGGGGAAGAAATAAGCCGCAGAAAAATCCACAATACCTACTAGATACTGTTGGCCATTTTTATTACATGACAAAAACAACCCACTTAACTTGAAGAAGTTACACAGTGGAATTCTGGTGCAGAGTAATGCTTGTCTTGACTTTCTCTGTGGTAAAAATCAACAATTTGTGAAATTCTGAATATTTAGCTCTATGTGCAGGCTGTAGGATGGGCTTTATTAATACATCACCTGAAACTCCTATAACACATCATCTAACACCACTTTAAGAGGGGTACCAAAGTCCATGGAGTGGTTTTTGAAGGGAAATGTGGCTGAAGCTTCAGAGAAATTCTTTTGCCTGACCCATGTGTGACTCAGTTCACTTTCCTCATGCAATCTTAGAATCAAGGCCATTATTTTGGTTAATCTATTGGGGATGTTTAGGTAGGGGAAATAAACGGATAATGTAGTCAAGTTATCTAATCTATATAAAAGAGCTGGCAGAGTATTTATATACAGTATTTAAAAGTTTCAACCCGGACACTGAGGTCCAGCTCCGAGGGCCTTCTGGCGGTTCCTTCCCTGCGAGAAGCGAAGTTACAGGGAACCAGGCAGAGGGCCTTCTCGATAGTGGCGCCCACCCTGTGGAATGCCCTCCTATCAGATGTCAAAGAAATAAACAACTATTTTAAGGTTAGAAGACACCTGAAGTTGTTAGGGAAGTTTTTAATGACTGATGTTTTAATGTATTTTTAATCTCTTGTTGGAAGCTGCCCAGAGTGGCTGGGGAAACCCAGCCAGATGGGCAGGGTATAAATAATAAATGATGATGATGATGATGATGATGATGATGATGATGGTTCTTAAAGTCCAGCGATGCTTTGACTCATTTTAAACTTTAAATCCCTTTTGGGGATCCAAGCGTGGCCTCTTTCATCTGGCCTGGTGAAACAGACGTTGTGTCATAGTATAGCTTTATACAGGGGACTACAGAAGGCTTGTGTACATAGAATTTAGAAATAGAGATGCATACCTTCCAACATTTCTCCAATGATAATAGGGACATCCTATTCCATAATAATAATCATTTTATTATTTATACCCCACCCATCTCACTGGGTTGCCCCTGCCGTATATGTTGGTGTCTTCCAACACATATAAAAGCATGATAAAGCATTAAACATTAAAAAAAAACCTTCCCTATACAGGGTTGCCTTCAGATGTCTTCTAAAAGTTGTACAGTTGCTTATCTCCTTGGCTCAGGGGTCGCATAACTCCATACCCTCCAATGTTTTTCCAATTAAAATTTACAGCTTCTGCGAATCTGAGACTATCCCTGGAGACAGGGGGGCCAACTTTGGCTCCAAGCTATGGAGACATCCATACATGACATCATGACGTCACATTGTGACATGACGTCACATTGCGACATGATGTCATGCACCAACCCCGGCCTCGGAACCTGACATCCGGTGCCACTGGAAGCCAGGTTCCGAGGTCTCGCAAAGCCTTGGACAACAACTGTGAGGCCTTGGGCATTACTTCCAGTGCTTCCTGAGGCACCGGATGTTGTGTTGGGGGCCTGCGGTGTGGGTGCTCTGTACCCAGAACCCCCTATAGTTGGTGCTTCTGCCTGGGAAATAGGGACACTTGGAAGTAAAAGCATCAAGAATACCAAGACTCTGCTGATGTGGCTGGCAGACTGGGTTGGTCTGGTGGTTCACAGCTTGTACAGATCTTCCTAAGATGCCCTTTAAGCTTAAACCTACGCTGGTCTATTTCAGTTCAGTGGGGCAATGTGTATAGGATTGCAGACTCCATCATGTTGTTTCCACTGGTGAATGCAAGTTAGTAAATAGTCCATTCGAGAAAATGTTCTGCCCCCAAAATGCTTTCCTTCCCACCAAAGATGAAAAAAACTATTCAGCAGATTCTAGCATTCCTTTTCATCTATTACTATGAGGGAGGAAGAATATCTGCCGCTTTCGGGGTGGTATTAGTTAAGAGAGGTGTGTACCACTGCTCTGCTAATATGCACTGGAAGAGAAGAAAATATATAATATATTTCATCATCATCATCGTCATCATCATCATCATCATCATCATCATCATCATCATCATTTATTTATACCCCGCCCATCTGGCTGGGTTTCCCCACCCACACTGGGCTGCTTCCAACAGAATATTAAAATACAATAATCTATTAAACATTAAATGCTTCCCTAAACAGGGCTGCCTTCAGATGTCTTCTAAAAGTCTGGTAGTTGTTTTTCTCTTTGACATCTGGTGGGAGGACAATCCACAGGGCAGGTGCCACTACCAAGAAGGCCCTCTGTCTGGTTCCCTGTAACTTGGCTTCTCGCAGCGAGGGAACCGCCAGAAGGCCCTCAGCACTGGACCTTAGTGCCCGGGCAGAACAATGGGGTTGGAGACGCTCCTTCAGGTATGCTGGACCGAGGCCAGTATGTGAAATATGTGAAAGGTTTTAATAAATCAAGATTTCTGACTTCTTTCTGGTGCTGAACATTCATGCATGTAAAGCCAGACTCCAGCACCTCACCTCGCCATAGCTCTTGGCATTGAAACCAGCAGTGGTGCATGAGACGGGGCAGCGCACCAGTGGCTTCTGCTCTGTGGCAGGGCTGTGTTTGCTATGATGGTGTGAGGTGGCAGTGAGGTTCTGAGAGCCTTATAGGGGTGGTCCAGTAGTGCCTTACAAGTGCATGGGTGGGTGTGCACTTGTGAAATGACAACGCAGCCAACTCAGATTCCCCTGACCTCATTGCCACCTTGCCCCATCCCTACCTGCCACTGCACTCTCTCGCATGCCACTGTTGATTAAAACCCAATGGGAGTATTCATAATTTGCTCATCTTTTTTGTGAGGCACAATGTGGTTATGCAGGGGGATTTGTGCTATGCATCCAAGGGCAAAGAGCACAAGGGTTTGATCTGAGCATCCACACGGGTTCTGAAGTTGCAGGTGGAAACCACAGGGGACTCTGCTGGCAGTACTTGTTGAAGAAGAGACTATTTCTCTAGTTGGAGGCTGGGTGGGATGTACAACTAGTTTGCTATGGCTAAAATGCTTCTGTATTGGTAGTATCTGTCTGAGCCCTGCAATTGCTATGGTTTATTAGAGACAGCCAGAGCATAATGCTTCAATAGATGAGACCTCAAAAATATTTTTGGCTAATATATCTGAACTAACACAACCAGGGATGGGTGAATCTGTCAATTTGGGTTTCTCCTTTTTCCATTCTTGAGGTCATCACATTTCCACACAGGTTTGCAAAACCTTAAGAAAAACCACAATTTTGCATGCAGTTTTGCCTGCTGTGGTACATTTCTACATGTTATTGTCCACTAAATCTATACACGCTTTCCCCTAATGTGCTTGGAGAACTGTATCATAAAATTCAGAAAAGTGCAATTTTTGAAGGACTGCTATGTTTTCATTCTGCAAGCTAGGTAGCATTGCATGAAAATGTGAACTGGGAAAAATGACTCCCCAAACCCTAATTAGATCTTAACTATACATATTAGGTTAGGGCCATGGTGGACAGAATCTAGTGTAGTGCCTGTAGTTTGTTCATTTTCCTAGAGCCCTCCGGTCCACCAACCAGAGCCAAGTGCAAAATTGTGATTCAGCCAGGTGGACTTCCACTAAGAATTAAGGAACAGGGTTCACATATCCTTTCATACAAAAATTCCTCCCCGCTAAGCATTTTAATTTTTTTAGTAACTACATTTAGAGTGAGAAGGAAAGCCTTTTTAGTTGCCTGCTATTGTTAGACATTAAGAATCAGGGAAACTTTGCCAATCTACAGTAAATCCTCCAGAGATCTATTAGCAGATCACAGTCTATCTTCTGCACACCACCAGAAATGGCTTGCTAGGAGATGCTTCCCAGCAGATGGGTTGTTATTGCCTACTTAGAGGAGGAAGGAGAGGGGTGAGGTGATTGGGAGGTTGGCATGGTGCAAACACACTGGCGGAGCCAATCTGGCACTACTGCCAATGTATTTTGCACCGCACCACTCTTCCTGCCACCTCATGTTATCTCTTCCTCCCAGTAAGCAACAGCAACCCATCTTCCAAAGGCTAGCATAGTGACTCCAACCCACCTAGTGAGCCGATTCTGGTGCAGGGTGTATTTCTTTACACATTTGGCATGGTTGTCGATCAGCTTTGCAAAGAAAAGCACCTATTATTACTACTGAAACACAGGCACCACTCATTAGGTTAGCTTATTTTGAAGCGAAAAGGCAATTAGATATAAGGTTGTCAATTAATTTAAAATACTCGCTTAATAATTGTAAGGCAAATGTATTTCTAAGCCAGTAAATTCCAAGTCATGATGTTATGCGTGACCTTAACTCTGACCTTGAGTGATAACTCCTTCTTTCATTCATGCCCATGTAAATCAGGGCTAACTCCGTTAAACTGTCAAAATGATGTGAATGGAGATTCACCCCTACACCCTGAGTGTTGCATGCATGCTCCAATCATTTTAGAGAAGTTTCATACCTTTGACAGCAAATGAGGAAGTAGTATGTTCTAAACATCTGCTTCGGTATATTTCATAGGCTACGGTATTTTGACATCTGTGTCTAATTTTTGTAGCAAAGACAAGGTAAATTTGCATGTTGCATGTTTGGAAAAGAATGCATGCTAGATAGTACTATGGGTCAGGAAAACAATCTATACTGAAGAGCACATTTTTGGCATGCATTCGGAGAGAGAGAGAGAGAGAGAGAGAGAGAGAGAGAGAGAGAGAGAGAGATCATATATATTTTTGGAAACATTGTTTAATTTTGCAAAACTTGATTATCCGGTAAACAGAAGCAATGTTGCAAAAGGCAACCCAAGAGACTTTTGTATTTAGTTTTAGAGACAGATTAAAAGCAAATGTTAACACCAATAAATACATTGAAAAGGGAAGGTGTAGCAACATTGAAACTGAACATCTGACAGTAGAGCACACAGTTGAAGTTCAGACACGGATTTTTAAAAAAATCTTTTCTCTTATTTTGTGTTTGTATTCCATCATCAGCATCATATTTATATCCCACCTTCTTCCCTGACAGGGACTTAAGGCGGCTTACAGATAAAATAGAAATACGTAGCTAAAACCATTGGGGGGTGGGGAACCACAATCATTAAATAAATATATATTAAACATTCTTCTCTCCTAAATGATGAAATTATCCACTAATCAGGTATTTTAATTCTGGGATGAAGATCCTTAGCAACTATTGTGTGGACCCAACTGAATTTCATCATGAAAATAACAAGCTGGGATTTCATTTTAATTGGATTCTTTCTTTCTTTTCACACTGCAATTCTAAACATGCCTGCCCGAGAGCAAGTCCCAATGAAATCAATAGGACTTACTTCTGAGTAGACATGATTTTTGTTTTGTTTAATTTCTTTAATCCATTATTGATATCTTGAATTGACATTAGAATTCAGAGATGAGAATTTTTATCAGGCTTTTGTTTTTTGTTTTTAGAAACTGACTTTTTTTCTATGTAGTAACAATAATGACCTCAGGATTTTTTTTTTATGTGTGTGCACCAAATGTTTTTACAAGCAAAATGGAAAGAAGAAATACGGGGATAGGACTGGAATCTAGTATTCCAATGAACCGTTTTTGTATAGGAACAAGAGACTATTGCCAGCATTCACTATTAAAAGCAATACTTTGGTTTTGATATTTAGAAAATGTTCTGAACCCTGTCAAGTTATAGTAGAACCCTGCCCCCCCCCCACTTTCCCCATCAGATTACATTTCACTTTCCTTTTTAGATCATATCCCATCCATGTAGTGAAATGTATAATATTTCTATCCTTGATCCCAACATGCCATTTTAAAGCACACACTAGTACTTTCAAAACTCTTATAAAAGGGTCATCTCCTCCATAAAGAGACTGACCAAGACAATAAATATAATAATAATAACAATAATAATAATAATAATAATAATAAATAAATAAATAAATAAATTTTTATTTATACCCTGCCCTCCCCAGTCAAAACCGGGCTCAGGGCGGCTAACACCAATAAAATTACAATAAGGCATAAAAGAAAAGAAAACAATTAATTAAAATACAGATAAAATTCAATATTAAAATTTAAAATGCAGCCTCATTCTAAGTAGTCCATAAATCAAACCATGGGGGAGGAAAAACACAGGGGTCAGACTGAATCCAACCCAAAGGCCAGGCGGAACAGCTCTGTCTTGCAGGCCCTGCAGAAAGATGACAAATCCCGCAGGGCCCTGGTCTCCTGTGAAAGAGCGTTCCACCAAGTCGGGGCCAGTACTGAAAAGGCCCTGGCCCTAGTCGAGACCAATCTAACCACCTTATGGCTCGGAATCTCCAGAATGTTGTTATTTGTTGACCTTAAGGTCCTCAGTGGGGCATACCAGGAGAGGCGGTCCCGTAGGTAAACGGAACTGCTTGCAGAAGAAAAGGAAGATCAAGAAATAGGTCTGTGGCAAAGGCTTCTTTCAACCAAGCCACCAAACAGGGTTTAGATGATGAGCACTTTGCACCTGCCGGCAACCTCTTTCCCTTCCCTCTTCAATGGTTTGTGTTCCCAGTATGTAGGCAAGCTATGGTTAGCTTAACCCTGGAAGTAATTCGTTAAGCCATTTGAGAGGTAGAGACAAGGGGAAGTGCAGAACATGTCCCCAGCCTCCGGACCATGGTATGGAGGATCTTCTGAACAGAGCCACTAGCTTTTGGTAGTCTGGAAGCAGTATAACAATGCCCTTCTTGTCCTTGGTACACATATTTTCATTCCCATTTCTATTGTGGTCACCGTAGAAACAGATTTTGTAATGTGGAAAGCTTCTTTGGCTAGAGATCCTAGAGGAACAGCTGAAGAACCATTGCCTCCCATTATTTGTTGAAGTCTTCTCCTTCTATCACGCCCAGAATATATACGTAGAGGCACAAGAAAGATATGTGCTGGGGAGTCGCATTATATCATGTTTGACTATCTCTGTATGGTAGGGCAATGCACCAGATCCATCTGGATCTTGGATCCTGAACCAAATTGGGCTAATTTGGGTGGCTCTGAAATCTGCCTGGATTGGATTGGGGCACATTGGATCGGGTCCACCTAGAGCAATCTGGGGCTGTCAAAAGGTGGGAGGGGTGACCTGACGAAGAAGGGAAGAAGATGTGCAGGGAGCCTGTGTGTCTCTTCCCCCCCTCCACCTTCTTGAACCAGTTTGGGGCCCTGATCTGGGTTGGGTTTACTCCTGGATTATCCTGAGTCGGATTGGAGCCACAAATAACTAGATCAGGCCCCTAATTTGGTCATCTAGTCTGCTATTGTCTACTCTGACTGATGGGCCTCATGAGGCTTCATGCAGAGAGTCCTTATGATCTAAAGGTAAAAGTAAAGGGACCCCTGACCATTAGGTCCAGTCGTGACCGACTCTGGGGTTGCGCGCTCATCTCGCATTATTGGCCAAGGGAGCCAGCGTATAGCTTCCGGGTCATGTGGCCAGCATGACAAAGCCGCTTCTAGCAAACCAGAGCAGCACACGGAAACGCCGTTTACCTTCCCGCTGTAGCCGTTCCTATTTATCTACTTGCATTTTGACGTGCTTTCTACTGCTGCCTAAACCTTTTCCCCTCACCATAGCTAGAGATGGCTGGGATTGCATCTAGAGCTTTCTGTGGGAAACATGTATGGCCTACCAGGGAGCCATGGTATCTCTTCCAGGAGGGATTGCTTCTGTACTACAACATGTGGTGAGGGGAGGCACTGAACCATTTTAGAACTCACTCATTTTAGAACTCGCCCTTTCCCAGTCAGGGTGCTGCATTCTCTAGTATTCCAAGTTGGGTCTTTGTGCCTCATTGTGATACTGGAACTGTGGAAAGGAAAAGCAGTGGCATATTTTTATTTGGCCTGAAATCTCCCTACATTTCCAAAACTGTTCAGGAGAAGAGAACTGCAAGGTGGGAAACCCCTTTCAGGAATATTGTGCTGTGAAATACGGTGACACCGACTGAAAATAAGGTCAAGAACCACTGGAGAACTTGATCGATACAGAACAGCTCAAACCATGCTTCATAATATCTACAGTGTTGTTTGTTGTAGAGAAAAATAAATAAGAGAGCTAGGTCAGAGAGTGAATAGCTTTGAAAAAAGGAATTGGTGTTGTCTGAGTACTTTTTTGCCCTCGCCTGAAGCTGCTTATAAGATGAGGTAATTCACTGGCATTGATTACTTGAAGGAAGTCTTGATTTTAAGATATGGCTTTTATCATTTGTGCATTAAAAATATTATTCGGACCGTGGTAGACCAGCCCCCACATTTCCTGGCTGTGGAACAGGAAATTGAGGGGCATTATTATTTATTAAGAATATTTATAACCATCACCACCCTGACATGTGCACTCGTATAAAATATCAATGCAGTGTTCAGACACAAATGAATTAAACACAAAACAGCAAAAATAAACAATGGCTCAATTTTTTTATTAAATTTTAAAATCTTTACATATAAATGCCAGATTTCAAATTTGTTATACATTTCTCTTTAAACTTTGACTTCCCATTTTCCCCAACATTTATATGAATGGCCTATATTAAGAAAATTAAATGCCTGAATAAACCTGTTGGCAAATAAATAAATAAAAGATCTTCAAGAGTTGCCTAATGGTTAGTAGCAAAGAGGCCTACTGAATCTCTGCTGGAAGGGTATTCCATAGCATGGGACTGGTGATTCTACATGTCTGACTTGTAGTAGACACAATTTGGACTTCTAATATGAGGTATTTCATATGGGAGTCCTTCCATCAATTACAGTGGAAGGTTGACGGTTTGAATGCCCGCGACGGGGTGAGCTCCCATTGCTCGGCCCCTGCTCCTGCCAACCAAAGCAGTTCGAAAGCACGCCAAAGTGCAAGTAGATAAATAGGTACCGCTCCGGCGGGAAGGTAAACGGCGTTTCCGTGCACTGCTCTGGTTTGCCGGAAGTGGCTTAGTCATGCTGGCCACATGACCCGGAAGCTGTCTGCAGACAGACGCCGGCTCCTTCGGCCTATAGAGCGAGATGAGCACCACAACCCCAGAGTCGTCCGCGACTGGACCTAATGGTTAGGGGTACCTTTACCTTTACCTTGGTGGAATAAGTGGGAGATCACTGGTTTTTATTCTGATTTTGTTAGGGCCATGGGAAAGTGCCTTGTATTGAGTAAAACCATTGGTCCAGCTAGCTCAGTATCGATCCACTCATTGGAATCATATTTCCAGGGTTCCAGGCAGGAGACGCCCCCAGACCTTAATGGAGTTGCTGGCAATTGAACCTGGGGTCTACTGCTAAGCTACAATTCTTTCCCAACTTTACTAAACGTGCACAGTATCCTTATTGCATTTAATGACAAACAGAAAAATGTAATGCCCATGAAATATCTCCTTTAAGTGTTTTCTTTCGTTATTTCGAGTTTTAAATCAAGTTATTGTTTGTTTATGCATCCACTTATGGACTTCGGGGACAGAAAATGCAGGAGTGAGGTGCTGTTTACTTCCACAGAAGACTTTGCGGGGATTTTGTATTCAATTATTTCACTTCCTCCAGCATTTCCCTTGGTGAGAATTTGGATTTAGCTAAGGATCAAATTATATTTCTTTCCCTCCATGTTTAGATCACACAGAGGAATTGAAATTTTTCTCCATCCCCGATCCCACATAAAGTAACCTCATCATATGAGGATGGCTTTCTCATTTTGCTTTACTTTGTTTTTTAAAAAGGAATTTGTAAAAAAAAAAAAAAGTGACACACAGGTCAAAATCAATATGTATCCCAAAGTCTTTGTGGCAACAAAAGATGGAAGAACTGCTTTGAGAGAAAAAAAAGAAATTAAAACAAACACTGCAATTAGCTTTTATTTAGTCTTTTTAAAAGAAAGACAATGATTTTCATTTCATATGGAAATGTAGATTTCTTCAGAGTAATTTCATGTTCTTTTTGGTTTAAAGGAACTTTTCTCCTTTGATTACTGAGATATGCAGTTCTCTCTGTTTAACACGTAATACAAAATCAACGTACTTCCCCCCTCCTTCCCCCCTGCAAACAGTCAGCAGAAATTGTCTTCTCAAATGCCCCGAGCACAATAGCATCGATCTCAACTTAAGTTGAGAGTTGCTTCGTGCCACCTTCCCCTTGTCACTTTCCGCTGTCATTTGTTAAGATATCAGCTCTAAATTATTAAACCATTTTACGAGTATAAATAATTCACTAGTCAACAAATAAAAGTGACAGCTAATTAATCAGGGTCTGTACATGTGCTAAGGTGTCATGCGCTAGTCCGTGTTTGGGCATGAATCCTGCTGAGGTCCACATCTTTGCCATTGCCACCTCTCGTCTCTTTCCTTTCACCTCTTAAAGAAAAAAGAAAAGAGCCTTCATCGTTTTTCCTGTGGGCTTCCTGATTAGCTGGAGGCCTTGCACTTTCTTTCCCCCCTGCTTGCTTTATTTGTCATGATCTCAACATGTAGGCCGAATCTGGGGATGAAGGGGGAGTTAAGGGGAAACCGTAATTGACAGTTGGGATTTGTATAATCTTTGAGGTACTTGTCACAACCTTTGGCAGAGGCAGGTCTTGAAAAGGAAAAGGTTGGCAAGCATCCTAGGGCAGTGTTCTTCAAGCTTGGTCTCCAGATATCACTGGACTACAAGATCTATCCTTCTCAACCAGCTTATCCAGTGGTCAGGAAGGCTCAAGAGTTATGGTCCAACAAGATCTGGGGACCCAAGTTTGAAGAACATTGTTCCTAGGGAGGTGCAGTCCCACAGGCTAGTGTAGCTTGCATATGCTCCAACATTTCTCTGATAATAATAATAATAATAATAATATTTATTATTTATACCCCGCCCATCTGGCCGGGTTCCCCCAGCCACTCTGGGCAGCTTCCAACAAAATACAGAAATCCATCAAACATTAAAAGCTTCCCTAAACAGCTGCTTTGAGATGCCTTCTAAACGTCTGGTAATTGTTGTTCTCTTTGACCTCTGATGGGAGGGCATTCCACACGGTGGGTGCCACTACTGAGAAGGCCCTCTGCCTGGTTCCCTGTAACTTGGCTTCTCGTAGCGAGGGAACCGCCAGAAGGCCCTCGGCGCTGGACCGGGCAGAATGATGGGGGTGGAGACGCTCCTTCAGGAGAGTCTGATGAAAATAGGGATGTCAAAAAACAACAACAACAACAACAATAATAATAATATCCCACCCATCTGGGATATTCCGGCTTCCAAGAAACACAATAAAGCCTTAAGCGTTAAAAAAACTTCCCGTTACAGGATGTCTTCTAAAGCTTGTATAGTTACTTACCTTCTTGGCTCAGGGGAAACAAAACTCCATACACTCCAACATTTCTCTGATGCAAATAGGGTGATCCCAAGGAAAAGCAGGACATTCCAGGATCAAATCAGAAACTGGGAGGGCTTCTCTAAATCCGCAACTGTCCCTGTAAAATAGGGACACTTAAAGGGCCTGAGCTTGGGATTGGCTGCTTTAAAAGTCTAGTGTTTAGTGTGTTGGGGACACTTGAATTGGTTGGATATCCTCACTGATTTATAGGATAGGAGCAAGGGGAAGCAGGATGTAGTGTTGGTTAAAGGCCACATTAACTTGGTTTAGGATGGCTGCCTTTATTATTTGTAGTTTATATAGGCCACTTTAATATGCTTTAAATTTCTAATTTACTGCTTCATTGTGAGCCGACCTGCCTAAAATCACCAGAACAATTCTGGCCTGAGCAGAAATTTCCCCCTATCCCCTCCATACATTTCCTTGTGTCTACTGTATTAATAATGGCCTCCATGGTTCCAATTCTGTGCATCATAAATGTGGTGCACCTACTAAATGGAAAAATGGACAAAACTCATACTGCTAGCCAGTTGCAGTTGATAAAGATTTTATGGTTACCTTTAACAATAGCGTCTAGTTTTAGCCAAACTCGGGAGATGCAGGAAGATTTTATTTTGTGGGTGGCTTATTCAATGGAATAGCTTCCACGTCATCCAGCCATCCAGCAGTATGGCTTTCCTAATTGAACCATTTTTGTAGTGCAAACCTATGTGTATCTACTCATATATAAGCCTCTTAATTTCTATTAGGATTTACTCCAGGACAAATGCTTACAAGGTTGTGGCATCAGTGATCCGAATGAAGCCTTTTCAGGATAGTTTTAGTGCATTGTATTTCAAATTGAAATGGATATATATTTTACTTTACATTTTGGCTACATATGGTGCAAGATGTATATTTATTTGTTCTGACATCCCGTTTCAACTGAATTTTGAACACTAAGGATTCCTACCCCTGGCTGAACTTTATTTTGACTCTCAAACTTTTCAGCACTCAAAGCCCCCCTAAAATAATGGGAATTGCCAAGATTACTAGATTGGAAGATGGGTTACGCTGTAGCAAAAATAACCAGCAATGTGTTGGTTGTTTTAGTTTGTTTGTATTTACTGTCAGGTTTTCATTGTGGGTGATCAAATTATGAATTTTTCTAATCTCGTTCATGGCTTTCTCAGCCACAGTGGGTGACTAAGGTTAAAGTCTTATGTGGAAGTAAGCACCATTGAACTTAATAAGACTTGCTTCTGAGTAGACATGTATGGGATTGTGCTAGAATTTCCAAAAAAATACTGTACTTCCTAAAATCTGTTTCTTTACCTGCAGTACACGGACTGCAGTAGATATTTGCATGTTTACTGAATGTGGTGATATGCAAATTTACACAGCACATTGCCTCTAACTTTGAGGGTGTTTTTGTAAGTGACGTTAAGGGTGCCCGTTTTGACTTTAATACATCACTGTTAGTGTAGAATGTAAAGTAGGTATTTTTCATTCAAACCATGCTAAACAGAAATGTGTCTAATTTATAAATGATATGGTGGATATAATGTTTTCCTATTCCTTAAGAGTGTGTGTGTGTTTGTGTGCTGTAAAAAGAATAGCACAGCTTCCGGGCACTCCCATATGATAAAAAATTGAAAAATTTATAAGAACAAATTTCTTAGAAAAGTTTCTAAGAAGATGAAATTATATTTGAAAATGAGATGTCAGGGCAACTTTTATCGTGCATCAACAACATGCTGAAAAATATAGAAGAATGTGTTTTTTGTAGCAATCTGAAACTGGGCTAACAAAAAGCAGGTATCTCTCTGAATTCTTCAGTTATTCTCTGCAACCCAGAGACGCTAGATGGTTCATCAGAACAAACTGCAAGTGTGAATATTAAAAATAACAACAACAACGTTTTGAACACTGTTTCAGTATACTGACCTATTAACTTTCCAGTGTGAAGTAAATCTCTAAATTAAAATAGAGTTTATCAACCACAGCCATGCAAATACTGAATTCAAGCAGAACAAACAAATATGGCATGCCTTTATTTATTGAATTTTTAAAATATTATTTAGTTGTCATGATTTGGAATAGAAGGTGCATCAAATGCCTGGTAAATGCAATGAAAAATGAAATATTTTCGGCATTCGTACTGCAGACGAGAAAACACCAAAGCAATCCCATTTGTGACTTGTTCACAACTATGGTGTAAAAGTTATTGGGCAGAATGCAGCTAAGTGTTCTCAACCAATTCCATTGAAATGAGTGGGCTTTGCACTGCAGAAATTCTTGGTGGATTGCGCCTAGTGTGAACACATTAAAAAATGTATTCACGTTTCTAAAGAGGAAAAAGATGCTTTGCCACTTTGGGAACATTTTTTTAATATTTCTGTTCTTGTGAAATGCATCTCTGAAACACACCTAGTTGCTGCCTTGTTGTTTTCTGTAACTCTGATGGAACAATAAGAAAAATCTATCTTACATCATGTTGCCAGAACCAGTATGCAGACCTTGAAATCACCTCTAAAACCAGCTTCTGCCTTGGTTCCATATGTCAACAGCTTCATTTGTTAATTCAAAGCTCTAACACATGAGTAATGGAATGTTCATTTATTATATTTCAGACTGCTTCTTCAATATATCAACATTATAGATAGCTTTTGTAATACATATGGCATGTTGCTTTTTAGCTTTTATTCATTAGACATTTATTTTACATAAAGTAATCATATATCCAGGTTTCTCTTATATCCCAGAGATTTCAGAAGACCTGAAATGCCTTGGGTTTTATTTTGTTTTGGGTTTTTTTAAAAAACAAAAAACAAAACCCACACCAAACACACAATCAGTCAAAAGTTGTGGCTTTGCTTTGTTTCAGATATAAATGCTAAGTTTGTTCAACTTTATTCTATTCAAGAACTGCGTGCTTCAAGAATTACACTGTGATGAAGAAACAATATAATAATCAGGCTACGAATACTATCAGTGTCTATGATAATAATGCTTATGATAGTAGAATGAGCAGCAGAAATACTGTGGTTCCTAACCCCTTGAAAATTGTTAAGGGTCTTAGCATATCACTTAATGATTTTTCTACCTGTTGTAGCCATTGTAATGCACTGTGCTAGATTCTATGTGATATTTAATTGCATTTTAATTGCTTCCAGCATTTCTTACATATTGCACTTTATTCCATTCGAATTCTAATATACTAAAATACAATAAAAATGCACAAAAGAAGCAAGAATGCAATTAAAAACCAGTAAAAATATTTAACGATCTAGATCTGCTGCCCTGCCGTCTTCAGCCGCAAATTCACAGATGCGTCGTGGACCATGCCTGGATTTATCTTATTTATTATTTATTTCTTACATTTATATCCTGCCTTTCTGCCAAGGCATCCAAGGTGCTTTACAAATGTAATGCCAAAACAAAGAAATGGTATAAAATGTAAATTTGGGGATGTTGGTGGTAGAGGCAGTCAAGCAGAGGCAGGAACTGATGTTGCCCGACTGCCTCCCCAACTCTTTTTCTCTTCCCATGGGATGAATGTCATGGGAGACTCCCCCCCAAAATAGATTTGACCATGGTGGAATTGTACTGGACAACCAAGTCACATTTTGTGGTCAAGTCCTTATTCCATACAGGATATTTTCGCAGGGGCAGACCTTGGAAATATGCTACCCTGTATGAGGCCAACATTCGATGCCCTTGCATGTCGAGGTACCAAGACTTCCCACCAAATAACTCACACTTCACACAGAATTTAAGTATAAGGTTTTTGGCATTAATTTTGGCCACAACTTTATTTAAATAGAACTAATGTGAGTGGTTGCTTAGGCATTGGTTCCCATGCCATCTGTCCCCCGCCTGGGACAGATCTGACTCCTTTAGTGTACTGGGGAAGTCAGGATAGGTAAGCACCCTCTGAGAGAGGCCAGGGCAGGGCCACCAAGCCCTTGACCTCTCCCCCAGATGCTCCCCGAGGCTCATGCGCGGTCCTAGCCCCTACCGGGGGTACGGACAAACATGTGGAGCCTTAACGGAATACCCCTAAAGGCAGCAGCGATTTTGAGGGGCAGGCCCAGCCAAATCCGTACCCCTCCACCATCTAATTTGAACCAATGCCTAACCGCAACCTTACAAGTTGTGACATGTTGCTATGTAGTAGGCAAAAACCACAAGGCACCAGCCAATCAGCCAAGTGGCAAAATTCCTACTAGGCCCCCGCATCAATACGGACGACCCCATGACAGTCACAGCAACGTCATGTGCAAACAAAAGCTCCTAAATATAGGGAGGGCGGGCAGGAGATCCGTTGCAAGCACCAAAAGTGAAACCGCAAGCTGCTTGCCCAGTATATATAGGCTGTGGCTGTCAATCAAATAATTGCAACATAACATTCTCCCCAGCAACAATACCCTCAGTGGCCATCCAAACTGACCTGCCCCAGCACATAGCTGCCAAGTCTCCTGTATTCCCTGGGAAACCCCCGTTTTTCCAGCTGTTCCCAGCCGAAAAAACGGATCCCCCCCGTTTATTCTGGCGCGGCGGCCATTTTGGAACTGGGCGGAGCATGCTCAGAAGCGACTTTTGATGCTGCTTTGCCCAGTTCCAAAATGGCTGCAGCGCGACTTCTGGTGTGGTGGCCATTTTGGAACAGGGCAGAGCAGCATCAAAAGTCGCTTCTGAGCATGCTCCGCCCAGTTCCAAAATGGCGGCAGCGCTACTTCCGGTCTGCTACTTCTGGTCCAGTCCCTTATTTCTCAGGCCGGAACTTGGCAGCTATGCCCCGGCAAACTAGGGAACGTCTTGTTAACCCTTCCGCAACCCATGCTCTCCTTAAGGGGAGAACCTGCTTTCCCAAACTGGGCTTTGGGAAGGAGGCATGAGGCTCTGACTGGGTCCTAGAGCCCTTCTACCTCCTTCCCAATGCTCAGTAAGCACTTCCCCAGTTTTAGGAAAGAGGCAGGAGAACTCCAGGGCCATGTCAGAGTCCTCATGCCTCCTTCCCGATGCCAAGCAAACACAGTCAGTGAGGTCTAGTGAGGCTCACACTGCCTTAAATCCCCCTATGCTTTTCGTTCATTCATTCTTTATTGCAGACAGGCCCTCCTTTGACAACCACTGATATAATATCCAGGGCATTTTTTTCAGCCAGAAGTCACTGGAACTCAGTTCTGGCTCCTCTCAGGTGGGCACCAGTGCCATTATAAGAGAACAAGGCAGGCACTCATGGTGAGTTCCGGCACCTCTTTTTCCCCAGAAAAATAGCACTGATGATATCTATAATTGGGTTGCACACAAAGCTTCCACAGACAGAAGGCATCTTATGGCTCGTGTTGCGTTAAACTCTAAATCCAAAGATGTTCTTCCACTTGAAAAAGAACTTGCCAAACCTCATACACAAAGCAGAAGCTGGGAAATGCTCTAGAAACTACATATTCGAATATTTTGCAGCCTCACGTCTTGTGCCAGCTGCTGCCCAAACATTTTTAGTACTGTGTTAGCAGCTATTTTTGTGAAGACTCCAACCTATACGAAATAAATCCCCAAGTCAAACTGAATGTTACACTGTTTCTCCTTAGCAGAGAAGCTGTGGTAGCAATATTTGATGGAGAAAAGACTTGGAGCACTTAAACATCCTTCTCACGTTCATTTCTTTGAGATGGCGTACTGCACACTGGCAAGGGAGTCCGCAGATGTTCCTAGCCACAAAACATTTCCTGGATTGCCTATTCACAAACATTGGTTGCCAGACATTTGTGGCACTTTCTTCAATAGCCTGGGATTTTTATTTTATTTTTTAAAAAACCCCACTCTCATCCACTTTTCAATAGCTTCCTTATGTGCATGCCTGAAGCCAATTCTTACTCACCATGTAAAAGGCTGCTTGCAACAAGCTTGGAGTTTTTGTCACTTCTGCATGGGTGATTAAATGAATTCAACTCCCACATCACAAGATCCACATTCAGCCTATCTTGGAAAAGTTTAGTTTTCTGTAATTTCCCAGGACATGTTAAATATCTTTCACCATTTATGTCCCTATCCAGAAGATTCAACTATGACAGATAAAAGTCCTTTGGTAGTGACTATTCCTTATGAGTCAGTTTACATGCTACATAGCAGTGCAGAATGAATAAATACTTCACACGCTACCCCTTCTGAGTACTTTTTATGTATATTCCCAATTACTATAAACTGAATGATTTCTATTGCATTTCTATGCCACCTTCCCTCCAAGAAACTCAAAGTGACCTACATGGCTCACCGTCTCCATGTTTTATCCCACAACAATTTTGTGAGGTAGGTAGGACTGAGTAGCCCAAAATCACCCAGTGAGCTTAATGACTGCATGGGGAATTGACCCCCGATCTTCCAAGTCCTACCTAGTACATTAACCATTGTGCAACACTGCCTTAGAGAAGGAGGAGCTTCCTAACCTCTTGTGTATATTGAATATGCATGCTAGTCTTGTTTCAGTGGGACTTCATCCTCATGCATTCAGGCTAAAGAACTGTAGCCATTCTCCCCCCCCCTCCCCAATTGCTTTAGTCAGTAGTATTCAGGGCCAGCACTACAGCAAGGCTGGGTGGTGCAGGGCGCTGGGGCGCCGCACCACAAGGGGGGGCGCCGCGCTGCAGCGTCCGCCAGACAGTCACGCTGGGAAACGGGACGGGGCGCCGGAGGGATCTCCGCACCACGGCGCCAGGGCGCCAGATATGCTTAAGATGGCCCTGGTAGTACTTGCCTCTGTTTGCCCTGATATGCAGTACTGCATCTTTAAATGTTAATTTAAGGACCTTAAGGTCCATGAATAACCATAGTTTAGAGGTCCTGGGCCCTAAGGAAGTCAGACTATCCTCCACCAGGACCAGGGCCTTTTCAGTGATGGCTCTGACCTGGTGGAGTGCTCTGTCCCATGAGACTAGGGCCCTACAGGATTTAAGCTTCTTCCGCCGGGCCTGTAAGACAGAGCTATTCCACCTGGCCTTTAATTTGAACTCAGCCTGATTTGTTATTACCCTTCTCTTCCCCCTCCCTCCCCCTTTTTATGAAGATTACCCGCTCTGGGACCCACAGCTAATTCTCCCCTGGCCTCCTCGCTGGCCCAAGTAGGTCTAATTTAGCCAGCTAGCCCTGGTGACTATCTAACGTTTATTGGATGAATTTCCCCCAAATTGATTCTTGAACTTTGAATTTTATTGTTATTCATGTTTTTATACTGTATTTTATGCTGCTTTTATGTTGAAATTACCATTAAGTGTTTTGAATTTGTTGTTAGCCACCCTGAGCCTGGGTTTTTGAACCGGGAAGGGAGGGGTATAAATAAAAATTATTATTATTATTATTATTATCATCATCATCATCATTATTGGTAGAACAAAATATTTGCATTTATTTCAACATTTGTCACACACACCCCTTGTTTATTTTTGATAAGTGTACTGAGCGGAAATACTTGAATTCCTAAGGAGGGAACCATAGGAGGTGATTTTCCACCTTATGAACCCTATGAAAGGTTATGACGCAAGGAATTTCTTATGCATTTGAGGTTCTACAGGACTCCTGGTGCTTGCATCATCAGTTCCTTATTTTGCATGACCTTAGGATGTGGCAACTTTGGACTTAACAAGGACTTAACAAATTGGACTTAGCAAGGACTTTCCAAAAGTGAAATCCTTGCATTCGAGATGGGGAACCTATTGCCTTCCAGACATTGTTGGATCCCAAACCTCAGTCACCCCCAGCCAGTGGTCGGGAATGATGAAAACTGGAGTCCAACAGCTCTGGGAGACATCTGTGCCTTACAAGGTCCTGTTGAGAACCTCAGCTCTGAACCAAACCTTTTCATTTTCTTAGAATCGATACACTGAAATTCGGCACAGCAAGCCAGTCAACTTAAGAAAGCTAGTGATTCCACATACACAGAAAACAGCATTGCCAACCTAACGTTGAGACCTTGTACCTGTAGCATTTGAAAGTAGACCAGTCTGGTCTGGATCTACTCTGTACTGTGCAATTCAATTCATTATTTGGGTACAAAGCTAAACTGTTAAATCCAAAGGGCAGATTTCACCATTTTGGGATGGGAAACCAGAAATCTCATTTCTTCTCCTCTTTTCTATGATTAATAATTTTATCGTTAGCCGTCATTTTGAAAACTGGCGACATGGAAAGTTCAAAGTTCAAAGAAAACAGTCCATGGGATATCACGTGAGGTGATTTTTACCCTCATTATAAGCACCTGAGAAAGTCTCAGGTTTTTCTTCACTATCTCTCCCACTCCTTGTGAAGAAAAGAGATAGAGATGATTTTAAATTGTTTGTTAGGAAAAAGAATGATTGGGAGAGAAGCAGGCCACACCAATAGTCTTATTCTGCCACTTGTGCCCTACTCTAAAACTCAGAGGACAATGACAACCCACAGGAAGAAAAACTCCTGTTTTATTTGCTCTACCATCCCCACCCCAAAATCACTGTGATAGAAGTGCCCTCGGACACAATTCACTGTGATTGAAAGCTAGACATGTCTGTCAGAATGATTCTCCCTCCACCTTAGTCCTCTCCCCTCTACACCCCTCCTCTCTGCTCTTTACCCCTTCGTCTCTCGAGCTCTGGGCGTTTTTCCAGCCAGCTTGGTTTCATTTCTCAGAAAATAAAGAGGGTGGAATAAAGGTCATTTAGATTTTTGGAAAAACCCGAAACCATGAGGTAACTTGGAAGTTCAGAGTCCTTGATCTCTCTTGCTAATGGTGTGATCCAGTTCAGGGATGCGAGATCATGACTTGAATCGCCCCAATTCGCCTTGTCATTCAGGGTCGCACAGAGCTGACGGAGACCCCCCCAACATATCCACCATATTTTATCATATAGTGTTAGATTCAAATTCCGTTCTCCAGCATCGTACGATTTCCCCTCAGTGCAACCCCCTCTAGAACAAAGCTAATAATTCTACAGAGGTGTGCATCCCGGTTCAAGACATCTTCTGAACTGGAGCATATTCTGGTTATAACTTTGGTCCTCAGCAAAGTCTAGATGGTCAAGGCTTTCATTATTGTCTTTTCCCCGAGTTTAGAGTGGTACTTACTCATGCAGCAAACTGATGCTGACATCTGCAAAAAGAATTTCATAGAGAATTTTTTTTTTGCAAGCTGACACTGCCTTTTTCCTTCAGACCTACAATATGTGCTTTCATTGTTCCCATACCAACTTATGAATATGTTGATGCCTTTCTCCCTCTCCCTCCTATTTTTTTTTAAAAAGCTCCCATCTGAGTTCTGTTCATCACAGATGTTTAGAAACACAGCTGTCCATCTACAGTGGTTCTGCATGAAAGACCATGGCTGTTGAGTACAAAAGAGGGGATTCAGGCAGATATGCACTATAAATAGATAGCATTGTCTGCTTCCTCATTTTCCACTACAGTCCTAAATTTTGGCATCGGAAAATGTACTACAGTGTCAAAGCAGTTTGCACCTCTTCCTTGCTCGGCATCGTGAAAATTGAAATACGAACCAAATCAGTGTTGCTGCTATTGTTTCGTGACCAATTAATCAAAACTTGTGTTCCCTCTATACCAAGAAGAAGATGGTCATTCTTCAATAGCCATAAATAGCAAGTACACAGGATTTTTTCTTTTTTAAGCAATTGCACCAAACACAGCAGCTTCACTGGTGAAGTTTAGCAACAACCTCAATTTGAAAATCAATTTGTCCTTGAATTTGCTTCAAACAAGTTTTTAATTAATATGTGACTTTTGTACTTAAAAAAAATATGTCTTGGCTATCCATGATCACAAATCTGTTCTAAAGGAGAGAGTGGAAGAGATGGTATTATTATGTTTTCTGTCAGTTGCATCCAATTCTGGTCTGATGAACCACAATAAGTTTGCAGGATAAGAAACATTGTATTATTACGTTAAAATGGCAAGTGAGCAAACCAGACTATATGTAGACCTTCTGAATCCTGTGCTTTTGGGGGGGGGGGCGTTTTCTTTTGCTTCATTTGAATCTCCTTCCCGTCAATTTCACTGAATAGCCCAAGTTCCAACATTATGCAAGATTGAGTAAAGCTTCCTTCTCCCCATCTGCATTCACCAACCTATCCATAATTTCATAAATTTCTATCATATGCCCTCTTAAGGCATAGTGTCTCTCAACTAAGGAGCCCCAAACATTACAACCTTTCTTCAAAGGACAGGAATAGTCTATCCTCCTTCTGTTGCCTAATGCACTGGTAACCTCTAGGTTAGATTGCTGCAATGTGTTTTATGTAGGGTGACCTTTCAATGTGTTTTGGAAGCTCCAGCTGGTTCCAAATTCATTGGCCAGATTGCTGACAAGGACAAGGCAATCTGAGTATGAAACACTAATATTAGCATGACTGCATTGGCTACCAATGTAGAGTTATAAAGCCTTAGGTGGCTTAGGACTCCAATAACTCAAGGACTGTCTTTTCCCATATGTTGTTGTTTAGTCATTTAGTCGTGTCCGACTCTTCGTGACCCCATGGATCATAGCACGCTAGGTACTCCTGTCTTGCACTGCCTCCCGCAGTTTGGTCAAACTCATGTTCGTAGCTTCGCGAAAACTGTCCAACCATCTAGTCCTCCGTCGTCCCCTTCTCCTAGTGCCCTCAATCTTTCCCAGCATCAGGGTCTTTTCCAGGGAGTCTTCTGTTCTCATGAGGTGGCCATATAAATCAACCCAAACCTTGCATTTGTCAGACAGAGGACCTTCTCCATGTGTCCTTTCTGAGGGAGGTGCGGAGGCTGGCAATGCAAGAACAGGCCTTCTCGGTGGTGACTTCTTGTTTGTGGTGTGCTCTCCCCAACAATCTTGGTGTTGTCATCACCTTTATTTCAGACAAAAACATTTTAAGGGCTTTGGGCCCTTGATCTGGAGGGTATTTTGGTGTGTCCCCCCCTTTCTTCCTCTTTTGTGTTCATCAATTTAGTTGGGTGGGTTGGGTCTGTTCTTCTATATATATTTATGGATAAGCACTTTAGTTTCCTATTTTATTATTGCTATTGTACTTGGTTATAATGCTTTGTTTTTATGTTTCAGCTTACTTAGGGAGACTTTTGTGGAAAAGCAACAGATAAATAATAATGACAATAGGGTAGTTGGTTTAGTCAATATGAGTAGTCAATGAGATGCCCTTCAAATGTTGTGGACTACAACTACCATCATTCCTGACCATTGCTTATGCCAGCTGGGTTGATATGTGGTTAGGTTGGCCTCGACCAGGACCAGGGCCTTCTCAGTACTGGCCCCGACCTGGTGGAACGCTCTGTCCCAGGAGACTAGGGCCCTGCGGGATTTGTCCTCTTTTTGTAGGGCCTGCAAGACAGAGCTGTTCCGTTTGGCCTTTGGACTGACGCAGTCTGACCCCACGGTTACCCTCCCCTAAGGTTTTATCTCATAATGGTTTTATCTTATTTGTAGATTTTTTAATTTTAAAATTGAATTTTAACATTGTATTAATCTGCATTTTAACTGAATTGTTTCTTTTATACTTGTGTTGATATTATTTGTTGTTAGCCGCCCTGAGCCCAGTCTTGACTGGTAAGGGCAGGGTATAAATAAAATTATTATTATTATTATTATTATTATTATTATTATTATTATTATTATTAAAACATACGGAAGGGAACACATTGGCTACACCTATTTTAGCCCCTTGTTGGTTGCCCTTTTCTACACTGATTCCCAACCTACAATATCTTTTGTGAAGTGAGGTAACCAGAACTCTGCAGAGCATTCCAAATATGGCCGCAACAAAAATGTGCATCAGAGCACTATAATGCTGTAAGTTTTCTTTTTACATTTGTTTACTATGTACAGAGCTCCAGTTCATTCCAACTAGCCAATGGAGCTAGAATGTATATCCTCCATAAGACCTGGTTGGCATTGTATATTATTCCACATCCTCACAGCGCAATATGACAGCATTAAAAAGAGTTTCTACTATAATCACACATGGGAGATTTAACTTTAGAATTGGCTGCAAGTGTAGTGGGAATACTATTCTGTTTGTTGCCTTCTGTCTTTAAAAAGCATTATATATCTAAAATCAGTGGTCAAGAGTTGGCCTAGAGTGAAACTCAGAATTAATTGCTGCTGCTGCTGCTGCTGCTGCTTATTTTAGAGGGAGAGAAAATCTAAAATACAGTAATATACCTTCAGCACATATGTGACTGCCATTGGACCAAAGAAACGGAAAACGTGTTTCACTTTGTCATGATATCACACATTCAAATGCGAACCATGATTGGTTTTCAACAAATTCAACTATTACAGTGTTCCTTTATTTTTTCTTACGTAGGGGTTACGTTCTATTGGCATTGGACGTTTGTCCCTTTAGCAATCCTAACCCTGTATAGGTAAAGGTAAAGGGACCCCTGACCATTAGGTCCAGTCGTGACCGACTCTGGGGTTGCAGTGCTCATCTTGCTCTATTGGCCGAGGGAGCCGGCATACAGCTTCCAGGTCATGTGGCCAGCATGACAAAGCCGCTTCTGGCAAACCAGAGCAGCGCACAGAAACGCTGTTTACCTTCCCGCTTGGAGCAGTACCTATTTATCTACTTGCACTTTGACATGATTTTGAACTGCTAGGTTGGCAGGAGCTGGGACCAAGCAATGGGAGCTCACCCCGTCGTGGGGATTCGAACCGCCGACCTTCTGATCGGCAAGTCCTAGGCTCTGTGGTTTAACCCACAACGCCACCCGCATCCCGTATAACAAAGTAGTTTTTTTTCCAAATCATAGTAATGCTGCATTGAAGATAATTATATTGTTCAAATCTTTATACCACTTTTCTTGAAAAAAATTGCTTTGACTTGAGCATTTTCAGATCTACCCTGTTTCTCCGAAAATAAAACGTAGCCATAAAATAAGCCATAGCAGGATTTTTAAGCATTCAAGGAATATAAGCCATACCCCAAAAATAAGACATAGTGATAGGCGCAGCAGCTATGCCAGCTGCGGCAGGAGGAGGAGGAAAAAATAAGACACCCCCTGAAAATAAGCCACATTTTTTTGAGGAAAAATAAATATAAGACGGTGTCTTATTTCTGGAGAAACACGGGTAGTAACATATAGATCCCCCCCAAAAAAACCTCATCCAACTAGTGCTGTTACTTTTCACTTATGGTTCCTTCCCCCTTAAATGTTATTCCTTTCTATCTATAATGTCTAACAGTTTGGGCCAATGTTGTTGGATTACAACTCCTATCATGCCTGACCACCAGCCATGTTGGCTGGTGGAAGTTGGAGTCTGAAACATCTAGAGGTCATCACACCGGCTATTCATGCATGTTTACTCAGAAGTAAATGCTATTGTGTTTAATAAGGCTTGCTTCAATGAAGCATAGGAGTGACCAGTGTTTTTTTCTTTAAAAAAAATGTTTAGAATTACTCTCATTTTCCTAGTTACAGGTAGGTAGCCGTGTTGGTCTGAGTCGAAGCAAAATAAAAAAAATTCCTTCAGTAGCACCTTAAAGACCAACTAAGTTTTTATTTTTTATTTTTTTAAAAAAAGCAATAATAAAAACTTAGTTGGTCTTTAAGGTGCTACTGAAGGAATTTTTTTATTTTGTCTCATTTTCCTACTCATATTGAAATACTGCCCCTCAATGAGGCCAAACTTAGATTCACAAAATGTTTAAGGGTGTGCGTCCCCCTGCATCCCTCCGGGGGGGGGGGGAAGCACTTGGAGTAACACAGCAGCATGGAACATATTGCAGTATATATAGGGATTGCAACCAGAATGCGTTAATTGAAGCTATTCATAGAGTGGAAGATGATAGCTAGCTCCTCATTTCTGTAAAGATCTCCTAATAGCTCAGGAGTAAATTGCAAATTGTTGATCAAGTTATTAATGTGACATACAGCCTATATCATTTTCCTTTACCATGCCCTTATAATCAAGTGATGGTAAGGGAGTTATTCCAGGAGATTGCTTCTGTCGAAATATTTCCAAGTTTTTAAAAATGGCTGATACCTGAGTTTCTTTACGCATCTCTTTCTGCAATTTGTTATCCCAGTGCTAAATAGCATGTCTTAAAGGCATTCCGCATGACAATTGTTCCAGTAAGACCGCCTTATTGATATTACAGTGATGCACAGTAGCTGCCGATTTGGCAGCCTGATCATTGCATCAGGAATACGCAACTGGATTCCACAATGTGGTTCAAGATATGCAGTGCTTTTTTCTGGTGGTACTCAATGTTATCAGCAACTCCCCACCTCCCCATCTTGCTCATGTCCAGGTAAGCAACCTTAGAACCACAACCTTGAGTATCAGAAGTCAGTAGCATGTGTGCTGTTTTTCTAATCTCTTTCTATCCCTATGCACCATGGAGGTGTACACTTCATGCCAGACACCACCACACCACAGTCAATGGCGATGATGATGATGATGATGATGATGATGATGATGATGATGATAAATAATAATAATAGAGAAATCACTACAGTTCCCAGGATGTATCAGGGAGCGGCTTTGCTGCAATGTGCCTTCTGGGAATATAATTCTTCCAACTTGTAGCAAGTGTAGGGTTTTTATGGTAGCCTGTTGGGAGAGAAAGACTCTATGTCTTGGCATACACAGGGAGGATAGTGCAGAATATGTCAGGAATACGTGGAAGGAATTGGGTAGAGCAGTGTGGAGGGTGAGGAGAACTGATGGGGGGGGAAGTTGATGTGTCGGCAGGGCGGAGGTAGAAAGTTCGCTGCTTCATGGTGAGTCCTGGCACTATTTCCCCTAGAATAAAGGCACTGAAGATATTCATGTCTTGTTTCCTTTCCGTATAAAAGTTTAATGCTGTTTTCAGTTGTGTGTTTTTTGCTAGTTTTGCAAGATAGGCAGGGGGACTGTGACTGAAGGTGCGGAAAACAAAAATAATGGCTTTTCAATAAAATTCATTTTGACTCTATTTCTTCATCCTGTCTGTGATCCACAGAGATCCGTTCTGCAGAACCTTTTGTGCAGACTCTGATAGCTGTGCATAATTGATATTTACCATTATTTCAAACTCTATAACTGTGCACTTATTTATATGTGCCTCCCAATTTAGCTGTATAATCTGGTTTGCGAACTAATTCCTGGAGACATGTGTTTGATTTCTCAATGTGGTGGCTACTTTATTTTTTTTCAAGCTGAATGTTTTTTAAGCTACAGATTGCTTTCAAACAAGAGAGAATTTGAGGTAATTGTGTAGATCATTTAGTGCCACATTTCAAGCCATGACTCCAGCAGCAGCAGGAGTATTTTTGAGGTAATATAATCTACTTAATCCAAGGTGTTGCTGAGTTTCTACTTCTCATGTATTTATCTCTTTTAAATTTAGGCATAGGAGTGTGGGCATTGGATCCAACTAAGTTCTCCTCAAAGTAGACCCTTTGGACTTAATTGACCTAACTGAGTCACGTCCATTGATACTCAAAGTATGACGAATGTTGAATACAACCCATCCTGTTGTAGTACTATACATCTGTATACACATGCAGAGGAGAAAGTCCCATTGAACTCAATAGGAATTAATCAAATATATCTGAAGAAGTGTGCATGCACACAAAAGCTCATACCAATGACAAACTTAGCTGGTCTCTAAGGTGCTTCTGGAAGGAATTTTTCTATTTTGTTTCTATTTTGTTTCAAATCTATCTGTTTATCTTTGCAACCTCCTGTAGTCTATTTTATGAAGCAGACAATGCTCTTGGTGGGACTGGAGATGTAGCTGAGCATAGTTGAAACACCCCAAGTCATAGCTGTCAATTCCCCCCCCCCTTTTTTTAAGGGAAATTCCCTTATGCTGAATAGGCTTCCTCGCGAGAAAAGGGAAAACTTGACTTCTATGCCATATGTTTAGAAATACATTGAAGGGACTAAAATTCAGTCAGATGCCACCTTCTGTTATCAAGATATTGTTTATATTGCAACCTAAGCAGGACTTGTGGATGTGCAGGTGCCAGGAATTAAAATGGGATGCTCTGCACCCAGTTATTTTGTTTCAGATGCACCACACTTCATTTACAATTGTTCCATTGCTTACTATCAGGGGCATCAACTGCTAGGGGCTGAACCCCTTTGTTAGTGTGGGGCTGAGCCCCCGCAATGTTCATCTGGGCATCACAGTGTTGCCCAGGACGGCTAGGCGTAACGCAATTGCATGAGCCAGGAACACAGTGGCTTCTCCTCCTCTTTCTGCTGCAGAGGGGAAGCAGGCCCCGGGCCATAGTGGCGGCAGGAGAGGAACTGCCGGCCATGGAGGCCAAGCTGCCGCATGACGCCTGTGCCACGTCCTGCTTCAGAGCTTCCAAGTGGCAACTGATTGGCCACTTCAAGAATGAGATGCTAAACTAGATGGGCCTTTTGTATGATCCTGCAGGGCTTTAGTTTTTTTATGTTCTCTTCCTCGACTGTGCTTAAAAACGCACCATCTTTCTTGTTGATATAGATATAGATAAAGTTATGACCATAGCTGCCAAGTATCCCGTATCCGCCGGGAAAACCCCTTTTTTTCTTACCATTTCCGGAGGTCTCCCGTTTGGCGGAAAATCCCAGCATTGTCCCTTTAATTTGCTTCTTCCCGGCGGCCATTTTTCTGGTGCCGCTTTGCCCTTCTATGGGCACCAGAAAATGGCGGCGCCGGCATCGGAAGTCGCTTCCGCGCATGACCGGAAGTTGCGTGACGCGACTTCCGGTTGCGGTTTGCCCTTCTATGGGCATCAGAAAATGGCGGCGCCGGCGTCGGAAGTCGCTTTTACGTGTTTCCGGTCATGCGCGGAAGCGACTTCCGGAGCTGGCGCCGCCATTTTCTGGTGCCCATAGAAGGGCGAAGCGCCACCGGAAGTTGCGTCACGCAACTTCCGGTTATGCGCGCGCTGCCGATCCCGGATCTTTACGATCCGGACTTGGCAGCTATGGCTAGGACTGAACTCTACATTATACAACTATGCGCAGACAGAGAGATCTGTCCTTCAGAACTCTGTGGAAATGGTTTCTCAACAGTCTGCCCCCCCCCTCTTTCCGGGCACACAAACTGGGGTGGAATCTACACACACACACACACACACACTCTGCATATATATATATATATATATATATATATATATATATATATATATAATCGCTGTGAAAATTCCTTTTTTAAAAGTTTTGAAAAATACATTGAATTTTGCATAGCTCACTATCGCCACCTAGTGTCCCATTTCTATATTTCACTTTACAAGACATTTATATTTCACTTTACAAGACATTTGTTTTATTTGTGTGGCTGAGTCCTAAAATGACCATTTCAATTAATTTCGCTGAGGAAGGGGAAATCTCCCACAGTTGTTTCAGGGTGCATGCTCACCAAGAACAGAGGGAGTAGCACAGCTTCTTTTTTGTAGTTCGCTTTTCTTTTTTTGCTGCCTCTGCAAGTGAAAGCAGTAGCAACTACAGGGGCAGCTGCCTAGAATTTTGCATTCCTCACAATGCCCTGGACCTAGCAGGGAAGAGGAAGGGAGGGGAAGAACAGCCACTAACAAACACAATATAGTAGAAATCCTTCAAAGAAAATCTCCAAAGTAGCCCTTTTCCCCCCTAAGGTGAGGGGGGGCGGGAGGACCCTATATTTTCTCAAAAAGAAGTATTCAGGAATTATTATTTTTTTGGCTCAGCTCAGTTCTGTGACTTTCATCAATAAATATGAATTCTAAATATGGACTGATGGGATTATTCATACAGCTGGATTGTTCAAATGGATTGCAACTATATTATTGCAAGTACTTTCTTGCAACTCCTGTGAGGAATAAGAAATGATGAGTCCTTCCTATGTCTATTTCTCTGTAAGTGATGAACGTCTATGTCAAGTACAAGGGGATGCATGCTGCAAATATTCACCATTTCCCACTCTAGATAAATATCTAGCACGGTCAATAGGCTTGTGATCAGTTTTAACAGTGGAGGAGAAAACAATCAGTGATTCATTGTGCAAGATATTGTACTATTTAACAACATTTGATTCACATTGCGGTCTGGGCGTTTAATCAGGGAACAAGATACAATAAATCCTAGTGGCTGTTTTTGACTGGGGAACCTAGTGCAAAAACTAATCTGGTGTTTTTGAATGGGTAACCATGTACATTATCATGCAGTTTTGCAACATTTTGATTTTTTTATTAATTCATATTTATTTATTAAATTTCTAGCTTGCCATTCCTGCCAATGGGGCCCAGGGGAGCATACAGTCCAATAGCAAAGCAATTTAAGCATTTTTTTAAAAAATACATTATGCCCTTCTATGCATTTTATAAGATAGCTACCTGCTCATTTCCATTTCCTTACTATCTGAAATCCAAACATCTCTGTGCCACCTGCCTTAAGGAAGCTCTTGCACTGAGCAAGGTACTTTTTAGTATGTGTATGCAAAGTGAAACAAGGATGGCAAATTATGAACATCCCAGGCATGCCAAAACCAACCCATGTTTGGAGAAAAATGGAAATTTGGAGAGAGGGAAATTTAAAAGTTTCACATATGCTCCCATATTATGATGCTTTGGCATCGGACTGCAGAAGATCCAAAACTCATGGTCAGGATCTACATTTGTGCTGCAGATGTGAACAACCACTAAAAGGAAATATGGTTTCACATCCATTTCTAATATATGTGTGCATAGAAGTGAAACGGAGAAGAGGGAGGGTGTGTATTGTTTTGAAAGTGTATACAGAATGATAATATTTGACAAGATCGAGTGTAGCCTCGGAACAATCTGGGTGAGACTAGATGATCAAAACCAAAAACAAAGCGAAGGGGAAAATTCAATCAGCAGCTGTTGCAGACCCCCCCCCCCCAGGACAATACGAAAAAATATTCATTGAGCAACAACTGAGTTGTTCAAAACCACACAGCACTTTCCCAGAGGGGACTTTAACTGTCCAAACATCTGTTGGATGACAAATAAAGCTACTGTAAATATGGATCAGCAAATAGATTCCTGGCCAAAAACAGGGGAGGAAAAAACAACCACGAACCCGGGAAAGAAATCCTAGTCGCTGTGTTTTGGAGAGAGCTGCTTTACAGCTCAGAGAAGGCAGTGCTGGTATTGCTTCTTAGGAAAGCAGGTTCAAAAGCATTGTGGCAGCACGGCTGAGAATATATGAAGGCATCTAGCAAGCTTGCTTCAAGCAAGATGCAAAATGAAGGCACGGCAAAGATACAACACAGATGGCAAGGAGGCATTTCCATTATTATATTTTTAAAAAAATGTTATCTTGATTTCTTATTCTTCCGGTCAGTTTTGCCATTTCTGCATATTCCATAAGTGTTTTTTTAAAAAATCCATTCTTCCTTTGCTGGGACGTCTCCTTCTTTCCTTAATATAGCAACAATCTAGAGGGGAAAGGAGAGAAGAGGAGAAGGTGTGAAAAAAAGGACCTGAATGTGAAAACAGGGGTGTAACTGAGGAGCGCAGAATAGAAGCCGCTTTAGAAACAGGGAGATGACAAGTGGGATTAGTAATCGCATCAGAGGGGAGGTTCTATGGGGTTTCGTGGGGTCTGTGCGCAAGAGGGTCACGAAGGAAGGAGGCAGCAGCATAGGAATGGGGCTGAAGGTGAAAATGAGGGGTGAAAGGGTAGTTTGTGTGCAAGGGGGTTGCAGAAAAGGAGGGAGAGGGAGAGACGTGGAAATGGGGTCGGAAGTGGCAGGGGAGGTTGTAGAGTGATGTTCTGCAGGTGAGTGATGCTGCAGAATAGATGAAAGAAATAGTGTTGGGAAGGGCGAAAGTGGGCTTAGTAGTCCATGAGCTGAGAAGGGGGAAATCTAGGGAATTCCCATGGTGGGGGGTGGGGGTGGCAGGGGTTGGCAGCTGGACCAGAGGGGCAGAGTCCCCTCCCCTCTCCACGTCTCTCTGTTTGTACACGCACATACATTTGAAAGTGCTTCCTTAACGCAGATAATTGAATTCTGTCATATTTATCCGCTTGAGCCTTCCCACCAAGGTGGTTTCAAGAAGGACGGAAACGGGAAAGTGCCTTTTAAGGTATTACTGTATTACTTTTCAGTCTGCAGGGAACACTTACTGGGTTTTGCTATTGTCTTTCGGTTTAGAGAAATATTTACATGTGCAGGAAAAAAAGAGCTCTCCAGCCTCACAGATAAGAACATTAATACAACCACTTACATGCTAGATTTATGCATGTCTTTTGAAGCCCATGCCTATTATACTCAGTGTAAATACACATAAGATCTCGAGTGTATCCATTTTTATTTTATTTTATTGTTTATTTTAATGTAGAATGGACCCTTTTAGGGCCAACAATGTCTTGATTTCACCGCCAATATCCAACATGAGGATCTGCTTATTTATTGTTGTTTTTGTTTACAATTTAAGGATTTCTATCAAAGTAGGAGGATTTAGGCTGCAATCCTGTATATATGTAATTGCAAGCAGTGAGGTGGCCAAGCTTGCTTATGACAGCAAATTGTACAGGAATTCCAAAAGTATATTTCCAAACTGGGTGAAAAGGCATTAAAACGACTAATGCAATTCTGTGTGAGTAAGTATAAAATGATGCATGTGCGGGCAAAATCCTGCCCCTCCTACCCATTTCATATTTACACTCAGGGTGTCTGAACTGGTGGTGACTGACTGGAAGGTGACATCAGGATCATAGTGGGTAGGTGATGGATGAAGATGTGTCAAAAGGAAAAAGAGGAAAATTCCTGTTAGGGATCACTAAGAAAGGGACTGAAAATGTAACTGCAAATATCATAATACTGAAAATACCAGTCTATGATACAGCTGCACTTGGAATACTGTGTATTGTATAGTACAGCTGGAAAAGGGCAACTAAAAATGATCAGGAAAGTGAGGAAAGTCCTTTTGACAAAAAAAATGAACTAGTTCTGTTGAAGATCATCCAGATGAACTTTTTAGTTTATTAACATTTTATCCTTGGCAATAGATAGATGATAGATAGATAGATAGATAGATAGATAGATAGATAGATGATGGAAGGAAGGAAGGAAGGAAGGAAGGAAGGAAGGAAGGAAGGAAGGAAGGAGCGAGCATCAATAATGTTACAGGCTGCTGTGTTGAAGTCTATACTTTAAAATAAATCAGGACGATACACAAGTAATAATACAAAGATAGTCGTCAGGTGAAGTTAGACCCATAATTGTACTTCAGTACTAAATAGGCTTCCCCTGTTGGAAGCTGCTCCTCTTGGAAGAGAGCAAATCTTAGTTCTACACAAAAAAGTTAACATTTGATAAAGAACAATTAAGTTGCAACAACATTTTTAACAGAAATGTAGACTATAAAAAATAATCAAAAGTTGCACAACGCTCCTTGACATAGTGTATCATTTCATGGGGTCAACAAGGGATTTCATCTCAAAATCCCATTTACGTTAGAGTCTGAATCTGAAAAGGAGAACTTTGCCACACTCTTGGTTCCCATTAGAGCACAGCTTGCAGGAATCATGTCGGAACTGCTCAGTTTTGTAAAATACCCAATAAAGGCAAAAAAAGAGAGTCTTTTTTTGGGCCCCTGTGAAGCTGTATCTCATTAGAAGCTAATGAAAGTGTATATTTTATTATTATTTCAGACATTCTTGGGTGACTCCAACTTTCCCTGGTGTTTGGCCGATGGAATTCATCTCCGTGTGAATGTCTGCATAACTACAACCATTAAGGTGTGATTCATAATTCTGGAGGATCCTGGTGTGCTTGAAGAAGCTCTGTTCTCTTATTTGCTAAGGCAGACATCCCCAAACTTGGCCCTCCAGCTGCTTTTGGGACTACAATTCCCATCATCCCTGACCACTGGTCCTGTTAGCTAGGGATGATGGGATTGTAGTTTGGGGGTGCCTGTGCTAAGGAATGATCCTTTCAGGTACTGGGAGGTCTTGATTCCATGCAACACTAATTACCTGAGATATTTCCTGGTGCAGCCACTAAACTAGAAGTAGAGTTGTCGACCTGCCATATCTGGAGGGCACTATATTGACTACCTCTGCCTTAAGCATAGACCTTGATTTCCTTGGTCACCCTGCATGCAGCCAGGAGCTGCCAATTCATTGTGGTGGTGCAATGGAGGCAAAGAACACAGGTTAATCCTTTGAGCTGAACAGCTTTTATTCTAATTCCTTCCGTATCTCCCACCTCTGTGGATCTTCCTGCCTTTCCCCCAATTTAGCATTATATTTCGGTGACTGGATCAGGTTAGTTGTGATATTCATCATGGAGGGTAAGGATTTACATTCCATTTGTCAGCGAGTAAAAGGTTCCCAACATCTGCCGTCAGAGCCCAGCAGCTTAACAGTTTCGTCCCTGCCCTGACCGCATAATTGTTAAATTGTGCATGTAAAATGGCTTCGGGATATTCTCTGCTTCTTCCAGCAGGTTATCAGGGAAAAGCTGCCAAAAAACATTGTGGTGTTTATATATCCTTTAGGTTAGGAACTCAAAGGTCAATAGTTGCCAAAAGCGTTTCTTTGCTGGGCAACTGCTACTTTTCTCAAGCTCCGCAACCCGCCTCAGCCGCAGTGATCCTTATAATACACATAAACACACAAGCACACATCTTGCAGACCTTTCTGCTATGACCAAGCAATTTTGGTTTACTCAGGTATTCTATCCCTCTTTTTGGTCCAATTAATCATGATGATTAATTAGCTGCATAAGTGGGTATTACACGCTGCTCCACTCAGCTTACATCCTCTAACATGACTAGTCTATTTCTTTTGGCTATAAACATCCCCAGTGAAACTTACTTTTACATGTAACAATGCAAGGATATAATTACCTTTCATGGGGCACGATTCTCACAGTCTATGCATAATGTATGTACTGTTTGTAGTTTTTTGCTCTACAGGTAATTTATTGTTTAAAACGGGCACACGGAGGATGGCTGAGCATTCTCAGATGCTAGTCTAGTGCAAGTCTTGAAGTCCGCCGTCTTCAGGGAATCACTTCCAGAGAGTTCTTTGGAAAGACAAACACAAGACTTTCCCAAGTTAAATAAATGGAGAGCTCATCTTTAAAGTACCGCCGGCTCTGTGTTCTAGGATTTATTTCTATTGAACTACTCGTGCAAGGGATAAAAACAACCTCCAGTTTTTTTGTTTTTAAAAAGCACTCACTTTTATCACCTGAAAACCTTTAATGTAAAAATAAATGGGTACAGCAAAGGTTTAGAAATCTTGGCATATTCCAGTTAGTACTGTGCACAAAATCTGTAGACACTGGAATGAGAGGACCATTTATCCAGATCTGTGCAGCGGGGAGAGAAATTATCCTGGTAATAGGTGTGTCTTTGGAATATGACAGAAATTCAGGTGTCAGACACATTTCTGTGGGGAGGGAATTACACAACCTAGGAGCATAGCTGCCAAGTTATCCCTTTTTTAAAGGGATTTTCCCTTATGCTGAATAAGCTTCCTCGCGAGAAAAGGGAAAACTTGGCAGCTATGCCTAGGAGCTGCCATAGATAAAGCTTTGTACTGGGCTGCCACTTCCACCCCACACTTTTGAGGATGGTGAACCATCTGCTACCTAAGGGGGGGGGTCTCTATATTTGGCGCCTAAGTCTATAAGTGGCAACAGCAGCAAATGAGTAGCCATCCTTTTGCATCCTCCCCAATGCCCAAGACTTAATGTTGTTCTGCAGTATTGGAACAGAAATGGTGGTTATCACAAAAGATGGTGGATATCATGCCCTCTGACATTTCTCCAGTGAAAATAGGGACGTCCCAATCCATTATGAAAATTTTACCCTTTATACCCCACACATATTATTGGGTTGCCCCAGCACTCTGGGCAGCTTCCAACATATATAAAACATAAGAAAATATTAAACATAAAGGATTGCCTTCAGAAGGTTCAGGGGTTGGATAACTCCATACCCTTCTAAGGGAAAGTGGGACATTTTGGGATCAAATCAAGGACGCCCCTGGAAAATAGAGACACTTGAAGGGTCTGGCATATATATATATATATATATATATATATATATATATATATATATATGTCTTTCTCTACTATCTGAATCAGGAGAAACAGAGGAGGTGCCAAACCAATGTCTGTGGGGGAGTAAAGGGCTGCTTTTTTCAGGTGTCTCTAACTTCAACACAGTTTTATTTTCATTCTTTCTTCTTTGTTAGGTGAAGACACATCTGTTTGTCCAGGCCTTTTGGGAGCCCTGAGGTGCATTGGATGCTGAGAGTAATCTGCATTTGCTGTTGCTGCTTTTTGGTTTTATCACTGTGATTTGATTTTATTGTGATTTACATTTTTCCACCTGTCTTTTTATCCCCTTTTATATTGCTATTTTTCAGGTATCTGTATTTCCTGCCCTGAGACACTGAAGCAGAGGGCAGATTGCTAATGATCTTAACGACGAAGCACAATAAAATATTTGAGAAAAGTCTGCAAAGAGTCCTTCTTCTAAGGGTTTGAGGAAAAAGAAAAATCTCGGAACTTTCCCCAGATAAACATCTTGGCCCAGTTCTAATTTTAATCACAGGCGCCTGAACTATAACCCCTGCCATCCGCTCTTCTTTCCTGCAGTGTGGGTTGTGAATATGAAGTGACGCGAGGACTTAATTTGTACAGGAGAGGTTTGCTGAAAGACTACGGAGGGGTTAATTTAGAGCAAATAAATAACTTACACTAAGATCAGCTGCAGTGGCACAAGACTGTTGGGGCTTGGTTCTTTTATCAGAGGGCCAGATCTCCCCATTGGCCAGAAAGCAATGAAGCTAGGTTGAAGAGCTTATCAAGATCTGAATTGCAGTTCATCTGTAGTATTCCATGAAACTGGCTTTTGCCTTAGATCAGGGGTGTCAAACTCAAATTCATCGGGGGCCGCATCAGCAGTTTGGTCACCCTCAAAGGGCCAGTTGTATCTGTAGGACTATGTGTCCACTCTTTATTATCATAAATTATTGTCACTGCATTCAATTATTACTGTTTTTGTAATAATGTAAGTAATAACTAACATAGTCAGAATAATGGCAAGTAGATATTCAAATGTACAATTATTGTACAATTTATTGAAAAATGATTTTTGGTAACTGCACTGGGTGGTGGAGGCTCGCTAGGGTTTCATGCAGGAGCTTTGCAGAGCTACTGGTACCTGGAGATGCTGGGGTCCTTCTGCATGCAGGACAGATGTTCTGCCAGTGAGCCACCACCCTTCACCAAAGGGACTGGCTGCGGTTGACTCACTGGAGCTGTTCTCCTGGTTCCAGGGTTTAAGGGCCAGAAGTATAAAGCAGCATCCTATGTTTCTGAGGAGAGGGAGAGGGAGGGGAGGGGAGGGAGGAAGGAAGGAAGAAAAGAGGGAGTGGGAGGGAGAGAGGAAGGAAGAAAAGAGGGGAGAGAAAGAAGAGTAGGAAATAAGGAAGGGAATAAAGAAGGAAAGAAAAAGGAAATAAGGAGAGAAGACAGAGATAAAGAAGGAAGGAGAGGGAAAGAAAGAATAAGAATGAGGGAGAGGAAGAAAGATGGGAAGGACGGAAGGAAGAAAGGAAGGAAGTAAGGAAGAAAGAAAGAAAGAAAAGAGGGAGCAGGAGGGAGAGAGGAAGGAAAGAGGGGAGAAAAAGAAAAGTAGGAAATAAGGAAGGGAATAAAGAAGGAAAGAAAAAGAAAGAGGGAGAGAAGACAGAGATAAAGAAGGAAGGAAGGAGAGGGAAAGAAAGAATCAGAGCGAGAGAGAGGAAGAAAGAAAGAAAGGGAAGGGGGGGTCGCCGCCTTGATTCAGCGCCAGAAAAGAGCGCGAAGGGACCCAGGGGCAAAAAGCATTTCCCGTGCAGCGTGAGGCAGCGGGTGTCCATTTTAGGAGACGTGTGTAAAGCCTCAGAGTTGCACGTTCATGAGGCTGAGCCGCGGCAGGAGGAGGAGGAGGAGGTGAGGCAAGAGGAGGAGAAGGCGGCGGCTCGGAGAGTCCCGAGCCTCTGGGACGCAGCAGTGCTCTGTAGCACTTTGAATCCTCCTCCTCCACGCGGCGCTGCTGGGTGCTTTATCTGTGCTTCAGCAGCAGCAGCAGCAGCAGCCGTTTCCAGGCGCCGAGCCGTGGCAGAAGGAGGAGGATTCAAAGTGCTACAGAGCACTGCTGCGTCGCAGAGGCTTGGGACTCTCCGTGCGGCGCTGACCTGGCAAGCTGCCTCCTTCTGCTGTGGCTCGGGGTGCTCCACGCAGCGCTGCTCCGGCCGCCTTTCTACCCCCCCCAGGCCCCAGCTGTTTGTCAGCGCTTTGTCGGCACGACGCTTCAGCAGCAAGGTCCCGCTGCTGGGTCCCGCTGGCTGGGGCGCTCGGCGGGCCACATGACGAGGTCTGGCGGGCCGGATTTGGCCCCCGGGCCTTGTGTTTGACACCCGTGCCTTAGATGACCATGGTTTTAAGAATGTCATCTGGGGAATCTGTGGCTCTGCCTTTCATTTCAGTGGATGGTCATGTGGTGCCCAAACTAGGATCTTCACTGGTTGGAAGAAGGCTCATCAATCTTTGGGGACCCATGGGGACATTTGGAAACCTGAGAAACTGTTGGGGGGGGCTCAGTCTATAGCTGCACACACGTATGTCAGTGTTTAGGTGAGAGGTCACCAACATCTCTGGGAACATTTGGAAACCTGAGAAACCGACAGTGGGGGCAATACCTCGCACTGCAACCACGGCTGCTGCATCAGAAGGCAAAAGATGACCAGGACAATGTGGGAAATCTTTGTTGGCCCCAGGCACTCCATGCTCTACATCTGGGTTTGGGCTTGAACAATCAAGGACAAGTGCAGATGCATGGAGGGTAAATTGAAAAGCACAATTTGTGACATTGCAGAACATCTTTACTAGTCATGGGTCTACTAAGGCATTAAATGTAGCTTCCAATATACTGACTTGTGGCACTTACTCTGATCATAGCTGCCAAGTTATCCCTTTTTTAAAGGGATTTTCCATTATGATGAATAGGCTTCCTCGCGAGAAAAGGGAAAACTTGGCAGCTATGACTCTGATCACTGAAAGCATCTCTATATAAACACACACTAAATGAATGTGAGATTTCTAACTACAATTCTAAACTTTTTATTTGATCTTCCTCTTGGAAAATGCTTCCAGAGCCATTTAAAAAAGATCTGTTCAAACAAAAATTAGTTCAAATGTATTAGGGTTGTGTTTCTCTTAATTGCAATGATATCATCAAATCAAATAATATAGTTGATGAGCATTAAAGCAATAAAGTACAAAAGAAAACAAATGGATTGTGATGAGAAAGCTATAGCTGCAGTTTCGTTTCGTTTTTGTTTTTTTAAAAAAATGAATCTAAGGAAAGCAGATGAAATGCCCTTCAACATCTGAAAGAAATAAAAAAAAATGCCAACAGCTTGTCATCAGATCTATTTGGTTTATCTAAAAAAAAAAGTTTTATACATATTTCTTTGGGGAATAGTTTAGCAAATGATACATAGGATGTGTGCAACACAACTGTAAACAGACATGTAATTCACCTGGCTTGCAATCTGCTCTTTGTTCATGCTTTGTTCATGCTTAAAGAACAAAACCAAACGAAAAAAGTATGCAATTTGTAACAGAGCAGAGAAAAATAGATTCAAAGACTGATTGAAAGGCATTTTATGAATCTGCTTCACTTGTACTTAGTCCATTTATTTCTGATACTTGCTTGCATTTCACATGTGTTCATTAGCATAAATGAGTACCTTCAGAAATATTTTCTCCAAAGAATATTTCAATATCTGCACCTGAATCTGTGCCTGCTTACTCAGGATTAAGCCTTGCTAAGTTCAATAGGTCTTACTCCTGAGAAGGAAATGTAAGACTTTCTGGGTTTGGGTGCCTTTCATTTTTCCCACTCTTATTTGCTACATTTCCACATCAGTTTGCATTTTTTCAAAATCCTCACAAAAAATCACCATCAATTTAGTATACATTAATAAACACATTTTTGCAAGCAATTCCCCAGATTCAATGTTATTTTTGTACGCTGACAGATATGCAGGCGTTTTATGAACACTTTCCCCTATTAGTTTGTATGCTTTTGTTTGGTCGCAGAACTGCAAAATTTTTGGGGAAATGCAAATGTTGAAGGACAGCTGAATTTCACTTTGTGTATTATCTTGTGAAGTGTGAACCGAAACCTAATTTCTCCTCTGTTCTGACTCCCAAGTAACCATGCATTAACTCGCAGCCTTCAATACACAGACATGTGTATTGTGATGATCCTTTGTCATCCTACTGAATTGAATAGCATTCTTCCCTATATTCAGGCTGCAATCCTAAACCCACTTACAAAGGATGCACACGAAAAGCTCATACCAAAATAAAAACTTAGTTGGTCTTTAAGGTGCTACTGAAGGAATTTTTTTTATTCCACTTACAAAGGAGCAAGCCCTGTGGAACACAGGACTTTAATCTAAGTAAACATGCATAGGATGGTGCCGGAAATCCGGTCAGATTCTGTCAAAAGGGCGGGTGGGGGAAGTCATCTTTCTGTAGTGGTTAAAAAAAACAGCAACCCTCAACCACCCCATAATGTATGGATGCCTGAAACATTAACTAGCAAATTTAGTGTTTCTGATATCCTCTGTTGTTGAGCACTTGTTGCCCTCGGGTCTGTAACTGAGCTGCACTCCAGCTTTTATGGCAGGCCCTGTCTTCCCTTTCACCAAAAGGCAGCGTGCATTGCGGCCTGTGTGAGTGACAGAGAAGGAGCACCTTTCCAGGAGCGCCCGTCTGGAGCCTGGGAAAACAAAAAAAAAACCCCATCGTTTCTATTGCTCTTGTTCCACCCCACTTCATCCCTACGCCGGCCATGCACGGCCACTTGTCACTGACCCCTGCCTTGTCCCATTTTCTCTTCACCCTTTGAGGTTGCACATGTGCGACAGCGCCAGGCGGCCTCAGGTTTTGAACCTGATTGTACAACATTGTCCAGCACAAGCCATGCAGAAAGGGACCGGCTCAGACTGCAGAGCCAGGGCTCGGGGAAGAGAGGAGCCTCCTTTATAGGTGGCCAGCACAGAGAGGCACAGTTCTCGACAAGCGTTATTGTGTCCGTATCTGGCTACAGAGTCACTGGAGTAGAAATTCGGGATGTGAAGCCTAGAGTGAGGGGAGGGGTGGGGAGAAAGGCAGGTGATCAGATCACTTTAGTTACATATATTTCCTTGGTGCTGAGGTGAAGTTTGACACCACGCTCGCTGAGTAGCTTTTGGAAATAAAATCCGCACCTGATCTCTGTTGTTGCTTCTCAAAAGCAGACTGGTCCTGTGTTTAAGATTCAAGCAAACTCCTCTTCCTTATGGGGAGTTTTCTTTTCTTGTGTGAGAAAAAGGAATTGCAGAATATGGTTGGTGGTAAGCAGGGCCGTCCTGTTCATTAGGCAGGCTGAGACAGCTGCCTCAGGTGGCAGAATCCAAGGGTGTCCTCCTTCTGCCGCCACCACTTGAGAACCAAGAAGAAGAAGCTGCAGTGGCTTCCGGGTTCTGGTGAAATCTTGCACGATTTTGTGAGGTTCGTGCGGGACGTCGCCAGAAGCGACACCTGGGTAAGTGTGGCTTCAGAAGGGGTGGTAAGGACAGTGGGGGCACATGGAACACTGGTTGGAATCTTCCCATGGCAAAACAGGATGGGCTGCCCCATCAAGAGTCAAGAGTCGTTTGAGAAGATGTAAGTTCTGGGGTAAATTGAGTATTTAGAGCTAATAGTGAACACCTCGGGGTGATACATCACACATCCCAGCCTGTACATGACTTTTACCAGTGATGACAGAGTTAGCCAGGTTCAGTGACCCATGCTTTGGTAACCTCAAGACTAGATTGCTATAATGTGCTATATGTCGGGCTGCCCTTAAAGCTGTTTTGGAAGTGGCGGCTATTACAGAATGCGATGGGTAGACCACTGAATCATAGGTACCAACTTCCAGATTGAAAAATCTGGAATCGGCACCAGAAGTCGTACTGCGGCCATTTTGGAACTGGGCAGAGCGGCACCGGAAGTTGCTTCTATGCATGCTCTGCCCTTTTCCAAAATGGCTGCAGCACCGTAAGTCGTGCTGCGGCCATTTTGGAACTGGGCAGAGCAGCACCAGAAGTTGCTTCTATGCATGCTCTGCCCATTTCCAAAATGGCCGCAGCGCTGTAAATCGTGCTGTGGCCATTTTGGAACTGGGCAGAGCAGCACCGGAAGCCGCTTCTACGCATGTCCAGAGACTCCAGACATGTGCAGAAGGAGCCTCCCCAGGCCGGTACGAATTTTTAAATCTGGGCTGCCAGTGGGAAATGGCTGGAAAAACGGGGGTTTCCCAGGGAATACGGGAGACTTGGCAGCTACGCACTGAATAGTCACACATTTCACCAATTTTGAAGGAGCTGCACTAACCTCCAGTTTTCTACCAAACTATATTCTAGGTACTCTTGCTGATATTTAAACATTGGGCCTGGATATCTGAAGGAATACCTGACCCTGTATAGGCTCATCCATCTGTATGAGAAGAGACTCTGTAGGCAGTGCTACCATTAGCTGACAGCAACCCCCAGTCTCTGCTGTGCCTCATTCCAAAGGAAACACAAACTCTGGGAAAGCGCCTGGAAATCCTGGAATCTCGCGCCACTTGGAGATTGGGGGTGGCATAGTACATGCATAGAGAGCTCTGTGAATCCTCTGACCACTTTTTGAACAGTCCCCACACATAGAGGATTTAACCCACGAGTGTACCGGGTTTTAATATCATGGCTGATCAAAACTCCTCAAAGTTTTGCATTTGCAAATGGAAAATCTAAGTCATCTTTGAACATTTGCACTGGCAACATCCTTCAAATTATGCCCCGTGCCAAGGCATGGGTGCTTAACCCAGTGAATTCACATAAAAGTAAATCAAGACATTGTCCAAATTAAAACGAATAGCCCAAGTTTATGTAGTACAGGGAATAAGTCCCTTGTGGCATTTGACCTTGGGCAGGATCTGATGAATGGAGGCTTCTTTCCCCCTCTGCACAGCTGGAATTTGACTTTCACTCTTCCTTGCAGCAGCAGTTCCTTCCTACTCCCAAACAGACATGCTGCTGTTCCTTTTTTTTTAAAAAAAAAGCTGTTTGCCTATTCAGCAGTGGGAACTATTGCAGAGAAAAATAAAGGCAAAGCTTCAGCTTGTGCCTGGGAGAGAAGGGGGTGTTCTTACACCATTATTTGGTCGACAGCCCCCATTTTCCCTTCTTTCCCCTTGCTTTGTCAACAACAATTCATTTTTTAAAAAATTATTATTCTGCCCACAACTGGAGAACTCTACTCATGAAATGTGCACCCCAGCATTCTGCCAAATGGCTCAGGGCAGCATACATTCCATTTTATGCCCACAGCAACCCTGCAAGGTAGGTTCATTTAATTTGGCAGACAGATGTGAGCGGCCCCCATCCCCAAACAGAACAAACGGAAGTGAGTGAGAGCTCCAAATGGGATTTTTATTCCTGCCCATCCTTGCCCTCCGGTCCTTCCTTTTTGGTACGAATGCAAATTGGGCCCTGTTTGGCGCAGTTTCACATTTGTACCAAAATGAATGCACAGACCCCCACCGTGCATTTAAATAGGAGAGGAATTGAGAAGAGCATAGGTCCAAAGTACGGAAGGGTCATGTTTCAGGTTATTTCTTAAATGAAAACTGGATAAAGATCTTTATTGGGTTGTTTTCTGCGGTGGCTTTGCCTTAGCATAAATGGGAGGTGCTTCCATTTGCACAAGTCAGAACACAATTTTCACCATTCTCTCACTACCCTCTTCTCCCTTCCCTGCATACTTTGCCAAACCATTATTAGGCATTACAAGTATAGGCCACCATACAAATAATAATAATAATAATAATAATAATAATAATAATAATAATAATAATAATTTATTATTTATACCCCGCCCATCTGGCTGGCTTTCCCCAGCCACTCTGGGTGGCTTACAACAGAAAAATGAAATAAAATAATCTATTAAACATTAAAAGCCTCCCTAAACAGGGCTGCCTCCAGATGTCTTCTAAAAATCTGGTAGCTGTTTCTTTCTTTGACATCTGATGAGAGGGCGTTCCACAGGGCGGGTGCCACCACCAAGAAGGCCCTCTGCCTAGTTCCCTGCAACTTGGCTTCTCGCAACGAGGGAACTGCCAGAAGGCCCTCGGTACTGGACCTCAGTGTCCGGGCAGAACAATGGGGGTGGAGACGCTCCTTCAGGTATACTGGACCGAGGCCGTTTAGGGCTTTAAAGGTCAGCACCAACACTTTGAACTGTGCTCGGAAACGTACTGGGAGCCAATGTAGATCTTTCAAGACCGGTGTTACATCTGTATATGAAAATTTAAAATATATACAACTAAACAGCCATGTAAAATATATTAGAATAAAGGTATAGGTGTGGACAGAAGTACTTTTTCCCCGAGGCAACCTGTTGGTTTTGCAAAATACTGCATGTTTTAGGTTGAGATTTCTACTTCTGATTTATTTATTTTTATTTTAAATCAATTATTGGGCCAACTTTATGCTATGATAACACCAGAGAGAAAACTTAAATTGTTTTTATTTCTTTTTTTGAAGCCACTTATAAACAAATACTATTAGCAAACCATTTTAATTACCGCACGGGAATGTAGTTTCAACGTAAGCATTTATTAATACATGCTAAGCACTCATTACAGATTTTCATGGAAAAATGATAAAATATTATGTATGAAATGAATCATTAGCATGGACCATTAAGTCCTCTATTTTCATTTAATTGAATTTGTCAGTAGTACCCTCTTTAACTGAAAGCCAGTCATAACCACAAAATTAAATAATAATTAAAGGAACAAGTATTCAAAGAGTTGCTTGGTAGCTAAGGTGCCATTTAACCAAAACATAGCAATTTAATGTAAATTGCCACCCATCTTGGTGCCACGCAGAAAATTATACATCCTGGGGTTCATATATGCCTTATGCAAAGATTTCTACAGTTGTGGGTCTAGGTTCCTCCACAAGCAATACAGATGCTGCATCCGTTTGCATTCCTGCAGATCTGTAGGATATTTTCATTCCTGCAAAGCTGCAGATCTGCATTTTACCACCAGACTTAGATCTATGGTGAGAACACCTAGGTTGAGATTACTCCTGAAATACAGACTTTTATCTGCAACTGAATTTTTTCTTTTGCCATATGTGGTTCTGGTATACTGGTATTTGAGCCAGTGTTGTGTGGTGTAGTGGTGAAGAGCGGTAGACTCGTAATCTGGGGAACCAGGTTCGCCTCTCCGCTCCTTCACATGCAGCTGCTGGGTGACCTTGGGCTAGTCACATTTCTCTGAAGTCTCTCAGCCTCACTCACCTCACTGAGTGTTTGTTGTGGGGGAGGAAGGGAAAGGAGAATGTGAGCCGCTTTGAGACTCCTTCGGGTAGTGATAAAGCGGGGTATCAAATCCAAATTACTCTTCTTCTTCTTCTTCTTCTTCTTCTTCTTCTTCTTCTTCTTCTTCTTCTTCTTCTTCTTCTTCTTCTTCTTCTCATATCTGGAAGATCTGTGTGTTCACTTTGTAGGTTCACCCCCAAAGTATTCCAAAAATGTAGGCGGAGGAGAGCAGGGTCACACACACTTGTCCCCCACCCAGTGTCCCCATTGCCACTAGTTTGGAATGTGCCAAGTAGAAGGTCTGAAGGGGGAGCCTATGTGTGTTCAGGATAATGTGCCTAGGTTCCTCCACGTAGGAACTCCAATCCACAGGTCTCCTTCCTGATCGTGTGGGGTACCCTATATGCTTGAAGGCACACTTGGCAAATCCACACCGTGATTAACTCCCGCCCGGTAACCAATGTCCCCACTGCAGAAGGATGTGTGGATCCAGAATTGGCCTCCACTGTCACTGACGGACTCATTGTTAAAACCGTGTTTATGGAAGAGAATCTTACTCGGCTATGAGTAAGAAGAAGAAGAATGCCTGAATACCTGGGGTGCCAATGGGGGAGGGACAGGGGGACATGAAGGGGGCAGGTGCAGTGTGCAAGGCTCCTCTCCATGTTTTCTTGGGAAAGTTGTTGTTGTTGTTGTTGTTATCTGATTTATTATCCATATAATGGCCTAAGATCCCAGGGCAGGTCGCGGCAATTTTAAATACAACAATAACATCACAAGACTAGCGTGGGTCCTAAAAATATACACCTAAAGTGGCGAAGAAGTGTGTTTTCAGCATAAAACAAAAGTTATATGCAGCCAAGGTGCCAGAGGAACTCTGTGAGGAGGGAGTTCCACAACTTAGGGGCTGCCACAGAGTATGGCCTCTGCTGAGCCATCCCCACCTGCAAATTTCTGTAGGTGGTGGAACTACCAAGAAGGTGGAACTACGCATGGAAGGAGGCAGTCTTTCAGACATATGCACTGATTGAATGTACTGAACATTTGGGTTGCCTTTTGAAAAACTGTGCTCCATGTGACATTTAATTCTATGAATGCACAATTGGTTTTTCAAAAAGGTTGCCTTTTCTATGTTTTAAGTGAGTCTTGTTTTTGCCTTGAGTCCTGTGGGGTATGTTATGTCTGTCTGTCTGTCTGTCTGTCTGTCTGTCTGTCTGTCTGTCTGTACAAATAAATATTCAGTCATGGCTTCCTCCAAAGAATCCTATGACACGTAGTGTGTTAAGGGTGTTTAGAGATGTTAGGAGACCCCCCCACCCCCTCTTTTCCCTCATAGAGATACAATTCCCCAAGTGGTTTAGCAATCAATTCCAGTTCCCAGTGAATTATGGGAACTGCAGTTCTATGAAGGGAAGAGGGGTCTCATAAGAACTCTTGGTGCCTTTAAGAAAATTACAGTTCTCAGGTTTATTTGTGGGGAAGCCATGACTGTTTCAAGTGTTATGAGAGTGCTTTAAATGCATAGCACGGATGACACAGAAGTGTCATGGGCCTGGCAGATAGCATCTCATCCCTTCATATCTGAAGCTGAGCAGAAGACAATTTCTGGGCCAGGAACTGCTTCTTCCACCCAGCTCTTCACTAGGCAGAAGACAACTAAGGAGCACTAAGTGGGCCAGTTCTGAGTTTCTTAGTACTAAGGTGAACCACGGCCATTTGTTAATTTGGCTGCTTTTATTTAGACTGTATAAATTCCTTCTTGCACAACCAGCAGGGGGAGGCAAGGTGTAAGGAAATATATCTAAAACATCACAGCAGCAAGTTTAAAAGGAAAAAGAGAGAGGCTGAAAATGTAAACTGACCTATCCAAGGTATGAAATGTAATATGTTTGTGTTAGAGTTAATATTTTGGCTCTCTGTATAATATCAGTTTAGGAGACTGCAGTGTACAGTTGCAAGATGGCTGTAGTTTTTAGGCTCATTTTATTTGTGTCGTTTTTCCCAGCTTGAACAGAAAACTTCAGTCAGCATTAATTTCAAAGTGAGTTAAAACATTATAAAGTCATGCAGTTTCACCTTGGTGAGTTTGAGCTTCACCAAGAAAATTATTTGGTTTAAAATAATAATGCCTTCTGACAAAACTGACTACTTGGTGATATGAAGCAATGAAGAAAATTCACAGCTGAAACCCGTGAGTCCAAATTACTTTCAGGTTTATATATTTCACTGTTCCTTTTTATTATTTTTCAGTCTTTACTAGTCCAGTTTATATTTTTGCACTGAATATTTATTTAGGACACAGTTGACACCTATTCACGCTTCCATTCATTAAATTTTCATTCATTTCAGGGGAGTTTTCACTGGAAAAATTCCTGGTGGGTTATTTAAAGAGTTTTCAGGAGCTGCTCATAGACAAAAGGATAAATGGTTATGAGGAACCAGTAGCAATGAGGGACAGATTCAATTCTGTTTCCATTTGAAGGCAAACTTATCTAATTCGCACTTTGCAAAGCAATGTATGAAACAAAACACAGCCAACCTTCAAAATTTTCACTCCTCTGAATTTTGCCATGAGGCTCTCCAACACAGTAATATGTAGAAAAATGCATATACAGGGGTAAAGTGTGCATATAAATACGTTAGTGAAACTAACAAATTAGGGAAGTGCTTTGCAAAAAATTGCATATTAGGCAATATTGCATACCCCCAAAAAATGTATATTAGGAAAAGTTTGTACTAAATGCTGATGGATTTCCAGTTTGGTTTGGAAATAAGGAGAACTGAATTCAAGATTAGAAAAAGAAAATGAGAAACTGAGGGAAACAAAATGGAGAGATTCACCCATCTCCCATGATCAGAAATGTTTTGCTAAAGGTTAGGGTAGTTAATAAATCACACACTACTGCAGACAAATATCTAGTAAAAATGAAACTACAGTATGTCAATTAAGGAAACTTGCCAAGTAAGGAAAGCACAAGAAAGAGTAGCCAGCTTTGCAAAATGGAAACTTAAATCTCTAGAGCATGGGTAGGCAAACTAAGGCCCGGGGGCCGGATCCGGCCCAATTGCCTTCTAAATCCGGTCCACAGACAGTCCGGGAATCAGCGTGTTTTTTCATGAGTAGAATGTGTACTTTTATTTAAAATCCATCTCTGGGTTATTTGTGGGGCATAAGAATTCGTTCACCCCCCCAAAAAATATATATAGTCTGGCCCCCCATAAGATCTGAGGGACAGTGGACCGGCCCCCTGCTGAAAACGTTTGCTGACCTCGGCTCTAGAGTGTATGAAGTGTCTGAATTGCAGGTCCCAGGGCTGTTGTGGGGAAGTTTCCTCCATTATCCAGATTAGGGCAATACCTTTATTAGCCCAACTAAAATTCCAAAATCCATGTAAGTTTCACATTTTATAGGAGAGAGTGGGGGTATCTCTGCTGCTCTTTCTTACCTTAAAATAACCAATTATTCATGCTTGTTCAGTTTTTTAAAAAAACATTAACAGCTTCACATCAGCTGATTTAGTTTTCCTGGCACTTGTTCATGATGGGAGGGGAAATCCTCTACCATAAGCAACCCTGGTGTTTTCCTTACACTGAAAGGTTGGAGACATTGTTTCACTTTTTCTACATGCTTGCCTGCAGCATTATTATTTTTTTAAATGTCTGGGTCACCGAGGCACCACGAACCACTTCAGTGGTCCTTGATTCAACTCATCCAGCATGGTAAAGATCCTGCTTTGACTTGGATAAACCCCAGATCCTTCAGAGGCACCCCAGATCAACTCCTCTAAAACGTACACATGCACACACAGAGAGAGAAAGTATGGGGAAGAGTAATCCAATGAACTCCCTCAATGGAAGCCCCTCACAAGAACTTCCACTTCTACAATGGGGCTTTCTCTCCCTCTCCTCCTTCCCCTGAAATTGGCTCGTGGAGGGGATTGGGAGAACCTCTGGAAAAGTACCTGAGGAGAGGAGGTATTGCTCAATCTGGCAAGCTGAAAGGCTTGCTGTGATGGAATGATCACCTTAGCATGACATTGAATAATAATAATCATTTATTATTTATACCCTGCCCATCTGGCTGGGTTTCCCCAGCCATTCTGGGCAGCTTCCAACAGAATATTAATAATAATAATAATAAAGCGACAAAACATCAAACATGAAAAACTTCCCTAAACAGTACTGCCTTCAGATGTCTTCTAAAAGTCAGATAGTTGTTGATTTCCTTGACATCTGATGGGAGGGCATTCCACAGGGCGGGCACCACTACCGAGAAGGCCCTCTGCCTGGTTCCCTGTAGCCCTCAGTGTTCAGCTCCTTCAGGTATACTGAGCCGAGACTGTTTAGGGCTTTAAAGGTCAGTACCAACATGCCAAGCCCATGAATTGTGCCCGGAAACATACTGGGAGCCAATGTAGGTCTTTCAGGACCGGTGTTATATGGTCTCAGCAGCCACCCCGTCACCAGTCTAGCTGAATTCCTGCTGAATTCCTCCTTATATACATGTGTATATACTATTTTATTATGCAAATGTTCAAATGTCTTTTGACTGAATAAATATGATCGGAGAGGTGGACTACATATACTGAAACAGCATGAGAAACAGAGAGAATCCAAAAATGACAGACTCGTCCAACCCTAGCAAAGACTGACGTGAAAAAGGCCGACGTGAAGGAGATAAGCACAGAGGAGGGTTCTTAAGGGATTCATTCAATCTTTACAAATTCCCCCATGAAATCACTAACTAATGTGTGGACTGAAACTTAGCTACCCAGTGGGATTTCACACTTCTCTGAATGTTGAGAAACAGTTCTCAGCAATTTCAGATCATGAGAATGTTTTCAAATATGTATTTTTAAAGAGGACATATATTTAGATATCTATTTGCAAAAAAAAACCCACACACAAACACAGGTGTGCATTTTGATAAAGAATTCACATTTAAATATGTATTAAACTTGTGGGGAGAGGGAGAGAGAGAGAAATTCTCAAAATTTTAAAATTCATGAATCCATGTAGAAACTGAACAGAACTATGGGTAAAAATGTGCAGAAGTGACGTGGAGCTGAAAGATAAATTTGCCCAGCCCTAGAACAGAGTGTGAAACATCTCAAACGCAGCATCTTCCTCTGCACTTTAGGTTTATAGAACTCGTAGCCTTTGCTATGATTCCCATCAATGCATTTCAGCTTCGAATGTTGCTCACTGAGCAAATCCCTTGGGAGCAGCCTTGCTTAATGACACAGAATCTGACCCCATGATTCTTCCAAGCCAAGATTTTGCCTGCGTAATTAATTCACTGGAACTTACAACAGCTTTCTTATCTTCTCAGCATATCCCAGAAAATCTCACTACATGATCCTAAACCATGCCATTTACTAAATTTATGCACATAAATATAACATAAAGAAATCAAATGCCATTATATATTCCCTTTGTTCCTTTATGTTGATACACTCTATACAAAAATATTTAATACACTTCTGAAAAGTACGATGCCAGTGATAAAGTCAGTTTACAGCTTCATAGATAATTTATGAAAGTTTTTAACAGTGATCTTTAATGTCATAACAATGTGACAATGTGAACATTCATGTTTGCATAGTGTCCACATACAATATGAATACTGAATATTAATATGAAATGAGAATTTGATTCCCCCCCAAACAAAAATGTGCTGAAAAAGTTACAACTTGCTCTATTTTCTATGCATATTCCACAATGAAATGCTATAGCCTTTTCCTTAATGTGGATTGTTTCAATATGTTAATAAACTATTCGCATACTTGGAATGCAAATGGAATTGTAGTTGTTTGGTTTTGGGCTTTGTGCGTCCGCTTTAATCTGAAAACAGTGGGTGAGTTAAAATGGGCAAAATTTTAAAATATAGACTTCCTCTACTGCAGGCATCCCCAAACTGTGGCCCTCCAGATGTTTTGGCCTACAATTCCCATGATCCCTTGCTAACAGGACCAGTGGTTGGGGAAGATGGGAATTGTAGTCCAAAACATCTGGAGGGCCGAAGTTTGGGGATGCCTGCTCTACTGCCACAGACACATGGCATGTTTTGTTTTGTTTTTGATTCAAACTTCACATTGTCATAGGGACGCAGGTGGCGCTGTGGTCTAAACCACAGAGCCTAGGGCTTGCTGATCAGAAGATCAGAGGTTAGAATCCCTGCGATGGGGTGAGTCCCCGTTGTTCAGTCCCAGCTCCTCCCAACCTAGCAGTTCGAAAGCACGTCAAAGTGCAAGTAGATAAATAGGTACCGCTCTGGCGGGAAGGTAAACGGCATTTCCGTGCGCTGCTCTGGTTCGCCAGAAGCGGCTTAGTCATGCTGGCCACATGACCCAGAAGCTGTACGCCGGCTCCCTCGGCCAGTAAAGCGAGATGAGTGCCGCAACCCCAGAATCGTCCGCGACTGGACTTAATCGTCAGGGGTCCCTTTACCTTTACACATTGCCATGCTTTTAAAACACATGCTCACAACCATCCACCATCTTTCATTCATAAAAAGCAGCAGAGGCTGATCAAAATCAAGATCACTGCACCAGCAGAGTGTTTCTTTTTTTTAAAAAAAAAAACCTTCTTTCCCATCCTGTTTTGTGCCAAAAATCACCCACCAAGATGTTGCTGTTTTCTCCAAATGTGTGTTGTTTTTGCTGCACTAGCAGCATCCAAGTGACCTGTCCAGGGCACAAGCAGTGTGTATGAAGGTCCTGGGCTGCCCAGATGACAAGACCCCCTCTTGACCTCATGGCCCAGAGGAAAGCAGAGCAATATGTTTGGCTCCAGCTTGGTTGCAGGAGTTGCTGGAAGGAGGCATGCAAGGCACCATCCAATCTCCATAGGGACTCCACTCCAGATATCTGTAGGGTTTACTCCAGGCTCTCCAGGTGTTTTTGGCCTACAACTCCCATGGTCCCTAGCTAGCAGGACCAGTGGTCAGGGATGATGGGAATTGTAGTCTCAAAACATCTGGAGGGCCGAGGTTGAGGAAGCCTGGTTTACTCCTTAGCCTGATCTTTTCCCAAAGATATCCCACAAGGCAGCAGAAGTTTAGGATCAGTTTTCCTTCTCCTAGATGGGCTACCTTCCATGGTTGATGAACACTATCTGCCCCTCATTTCCCTCTGCAGCATGTGCATTAATCGGGTTCTTGTCCATTGGACCCACAATTGGTCTCATTTGCCCAATCCACCAGAGCATTTCAATGGAGGCAGCAAATACAGCAAAGTAGTGTGCAGATAAGTTTCCGGAAAATAAAAGTTGGCAATCTTCTTAGCTAACATGGCTGAAAGCAGGAGCCTTAGCCATGCATGTCTGGCCAGCTTGGAGATAAATAGCTCACATGCCTGCATGGGCCACTGAAGGACCAATCTTTTTCTTTTTTTAAAAAACCAACACTTTGACAGCCTTTGCTCAAAGCAGCCCAATCAGTTTAATTCTAGCCCACCTTTAATTCTGTGTTGGAATAAGGATAGCCAGTGATTGTCATTATTGCAAGGATTGCAAATGGAACCTACATGCAGAGGGGATTAAACAGGGCTGATGTTAGCAATCCCAGATCTTCTTGTTCTCAACAGTTCTCAACATGAGCACCAGTTTTTCCCCAGAGTTTCTTGCTACTAACACGAAGCAGCTCTCCAGCTCTGCTCCGAAATGATCAAAATGACTTGCAAATAAAATTCCTCCTGTTAGTGTTGAGATGAACTGGGCATGAAGAAGCAAGGTGGTGACACCATCGCCCTTCTCTAGATTTCTGGGTTCAAAATTGCAGTTGACTGCTTTGAAAAATGGAACAGTTCATAAGCTGGAAAAGACTTGTGCCAAATAAAATATAGGTAAGAGGATTTATAGCAGAAGCTTAAGGAAGGGGCCTTGGAGTCTCCTTTTTCTTAATGCCACATGTGTACTTGATTCCTCCTGTTTATTTCTTGCAGCTGCAGCCTGTGCATAAGAACCCGGGTCCTCGGTGAGCCTTGTTCCTTGAATTCTAGTTGGCTTACAAAAAAAGAGAAAATGACTGGTAGCCATGCACAGTGGCTAAGAAAGCAAGGCAACCCCCCCCCCACCATATTTTCCATATATCTTATCTTGTTCTGCATACTACCGCATGCAGAGTCTTCAACTTCAAGCCTGCATTCACCTTAGATGGGAAAGAATGAAAAGATAAGTTCTGAGTGCCCCACTGAGGTGCTTGACCTACCCATGGGAAGTTCAAAACTCCACTTTGCAGTCCCATCATGGGCTGGAGTTTTGCATGTCTTAAACTATGGTTCATGTGGTCTTTTAATAGTTACTTTTTATTGCCTTTCCCCTTGTATTCATACTTTTAATTGTCCAGTTCAAAAAGAGGATTTCAGACTGAAAAGACTACTTTATAGCTTTATCTGAATGTCAAAATTCTTTCCACTGAGAGCTGTCCTTTAAACTGAATGCAGCACTATTTGGTGATAGAGCTGGTATTTATTTAACATGCACAGCATAGTGTCCTCCCTCTGAATGGATTGGGGAATATTCAAAAATGTTCAGATAATTTAGAAGTTCAGATGAATGATGCTGCTATTGAGGTCCATGAAGGACACAGCAAATTGGTGATCGTTTCCTTCATTTATTGCTGTTAATTTGTAATGCTGAGGTTTTTCACGAAGTCAAGTCACAAAGCCAATGCTCACTTGATCATTATGAAGCTATACAAATGTTATCAAGTAGGTCAAAAAACAGCCACTGAGCTTCTCTCTTGAATATATCCATGATGGCCGAAATCCAACAGAGCTTTTCCCCCCCCATTGCTACATTCTATATTAAAGCTACACCTACTGGTTTTCTGCCCATCGGACATTGCTAAAGGCACTGGGAGTCTCTCAGAAAATTCAAGAGTGAAAGGATCTGTGGGATTTTTGAGGCATCTTGTTCTCCTCTGTGAGAAATCAGATGATGGGAATTCAGATGGACCTATAGTCTGTTCCATCAGGGCTGTTCTCAAGGAAACGAGATAAACAGTGGCAAATGGTACACTAGTGGTAACTAGAAAAATAGTTTGCACATACATGAAGGATTTGAATAGACTTGGGATTAGAGTGATCAGCAGGCAATGGAATCAACAGCATCTTGGGTCCAAAACTTCCAGCCATTCTGCTGGAACAGCCTAGCGGGGACTTAAACTCCTGCCTAAAGAGAGATTGACTGTGTCACTGGGACATACGCTGCGTTTGTGTTTTGTGTGTTGGGAGCCTAGAATCATAGAATTGTAGAGTTGGAAGGGACCCCAAGGGTCACCTAGTCCAAGCTCCTTCAATACAGGAATTTCAGCTAAAGCATCCATGACAGATGGCCATGGATGCATGTCTTGTCATGAGCTGATGGGAACAAAGGAGCCCTGCTTTATATGGAGTCAGGCCATTGGTCCATCTAGCTCAGTAACATTTGCAGTGAGTGGCAGCAATTCTCCGTGGTCTCAGTCAGGGGTCTCTCCCAGCCTTACTTGACCTTGCTTGGGATTGAACCAGGAACCTTCTGCATGAAAAGCAGGTGCTGTACCACAGAGCTTGGATCCTTCCTCAACTCCCTCCACCTATGGATGTCATCATCAGCCCAGCCTCTGCCTGATGAGTCCTTGGAGATCTTGTCACTGGGCATTTTTGCACGGCATATTTTCTCCTCCCATCCTGGGATGAGCATGCATAGGATACAGCTACCATCCTGCTGACAAAATGGCAGCATCTCTCTCTCTCTCTCTCTCTCTCTCTCTCTCTCTCTCTCTCTCTCTCTCTTTCCTTCCTTCCTTCCTTCCTTCCTTCCTCCCCCTCCGCCACCAGTGAACTAGGAGTAAAGGATTGTTCTGTTGGTATCTTTGATCAACACCATCAGAAGTGTGAGGTTACCAAATCATCATCATCATCGGGTTGATTTAATAGCAGGGTAATTATTTCTTTCACTTTGGGGTGCAGAACTTCTAGATTCTTGCAGACTACAAGTGGCCTTGGAAATCTAAGGGAAAACTTCTTAATTATGTACAGTGGACCCTCTGGATACGAACTTAATTCGTTTTGGGGGTCCATTCATACCCCAAAAATTACATAAATAGAGGCGCACTTCTGGCAATTGAGCACTTCTGCGCATGTGAAAGGCACACAGAGTGCTTCTGCGCATGCATGCACAGCAGAACCCGGAAGTATAGACTTCTGGGTTTGCGGTGGCCGTAGTCTGGAGATTCCGTATCCAGAGGGATACGTAAGTAGAGGTACGACTATATAGTAGCTATAGGTATATGTAGCATTCCTACTGTTGGCATTATGGTGGGAGTTGCTGGCACACATCCAGTTCACCACATGAAAATCTAAGCTGCCTGTATAAGTGCAGAATTTAGCACTGGTTCTTAAGGTTTTGCTTGGCACTTTGCCAAAGATGTTATGTATTTAGCTGGGGAAATTGCCTAGGAGTTAATTGAGAGGGAAACACTCATATACATCCTCTGCCACCAAAAAGGGTGAGGAAAGTACAATGGCTAGGTGTGTGTTGTTGATCCTTGATAAGAACAGAGGCATACCATCAAAAATCGTCATGAAACTGAACCCAAAATGGAATAAACCCTTTGAGAAATACCAAACTGGAACCTTTCATCACCTGGCTCCAAACATGTCTTCTTAAATTTATTATTTGGGGACCGTCCATAAACCAAGTAATGTGCATTTAAAAGCAGATTTTCTCCCTCCTCAATGGCAAGGCCTCAGCTACAACTCTGTCTGGCCCTTAGGATCTCCCAAGTCCACACCCTTCTCCATGGTCTCCTTGAATTTGCCTGGCTCGAAATAATAGTGATAGTGGCTAAAGGATAAAGAGGGGTGTGTGGGTGTGGGTGTAGAATCCATACTTTCCAAGGGGGGGGGAACGGAGATGCTGTATTCCGGGGCCACACTACTGTGCAAGACCACAGCCCCCCAAAATTGCTTTTTGAGGGTGAGATCACAGCAATCAAAATGGCTGCCATGCTCTTGCATGGAAAAAAACAACACAGATGTCCCACTTTTTCCGGGACAGTTGAAGGGTATGGTAGAAACTAACCAATAAAGGTAAATGTTACATCTATTGCTCTGTTCAATTTTGCCATTGACCTCACCCATGTAGCCCCACCACCACCACACAGAATGTGGGTGAAGAGAATGTGTTTGAGGGCACCCACTCCTGATCTACTACTGTCATTGGATTTCGCCTTTGTGGAAATCATGAAAAGCTTATACTTTTAGCCGTGCTATTTTTCTGACCTACTTCAGCTGTACTAGGGATGGTCTGAGCATTTCAGTCTTCCTGGTACTCAACCGTAGGTCTATCTATCCCATTCTGCTCCATCTGCTGGCATTCTGCTGTGTCTCGTCCAGCTTTTGTGTGCACTTTTTGTGTAAGATGTGGTGTTTTTTTTTAAATGTACAATATGTTTCAATGCATTCGCTTGTGAAATAAGCCCTTTGCACAAATCTTTTATGTAAAGTGTGTATGTATATTTGTGTGCACTTTTGTGCAACAAGAATGCATTGCAATATCCAGAGAAGTGTGTAGAATCATAGAATCATAGAGTTGGAAGAGACCACAAGGGCCATCCAGTCCAACCCCCTGCCAAGCAGGAAACACCATCAAAGCATTCCTGACAGATGGCTGTCAAGCCTCCACTTAAAGACCTCCAAAGAAGGAGACTCCACGACACTCCTTGGCAGCAAATTCCACTGCCGAACAGCTCTTACTGTCAGGAAGTGTAATTTGTCTAGGAGTTGTGTTCTGTTCCACAAGCAAGGTCGGGAGCACGAGATCAGGTTGGGCCACTGCACAAAGTGAACCAAACAGATTTCATACCCATCCCTCATCTGGACTTCAAACTGTGTCTGACTTTCACTGACTATGTTGACACATGCAATAATAACAAAGGGGCAAGGAGATATCATGCCTACTGAGCATACTTAGTATTTGTGGGGCTGTCCTCCCCCCCCCATCTTGTGCTTCCTTCCCTTCCCCCAGATATTTTTTTTGGAATACCCTGAACCTCCTTCTTGTGGGTGGGTGGTGCTGTTTTGGCTACACAAAGGTCCACACTCAGAAGGGGTTTGCTGTTGGTCTATTAATTAGCTGTAGGACCTGTGGCTCTCTCACAGGACTACAATTCCCATCATCCTTGACCTTTGACTGGCTGGCTGGGGCTGATGGGAAATGGAGTCCAGCAACCATGAAGAGCCATGGTTCACATGCAGTGCCCCCCCCCCCAAAAAAAAGAACAGTATGACCCATACTGGCTGAACCAGTAAACAAACCTCATCTCCCCACTAGCCCCCACACAACTAGCCTCATGATATGCAGGGATATATATACTGAAATAGCCCCAAGTGCAATAATGTAGGGAGAGAAGAAACCCAGCATGTCTAAAAATGCACAGCTGAAAAGGATTCTGGCAGTAGGATGAAGAATCTGCTGTAAGCATATGGGCTCTGCTTCAATGCAGCCCCACTCGGAGATTACAATTAATGGAAGATGTGTGCCTTAACTCCGACTGCTAGCAGTAGCTATCTATTCTCCTCCTATGTTTTAAACTCCTGTTTAAATCTGCGGTTGCATTAACCACAAGAGATTTTTGCATATAACTCTGCTATGAACAGCCTCGGACGATGCATGCTGAATCAAAATCTTTGCAGTGGCTTCAAAACTGATTTTAACTACTTCTTCTCTCTTTTTCCTTTTGCAAACTCTTCCCTCCCCCTCTCCCCGAGTTTATTTAAGCTTGGTAAGTAAAACGGCTCCTAAGCAGCGCCGAGCCAGCCTGCAGCAAGTGAAGCCTTAGTAGTTAATGACAAAGCACATCTGTAAAGGGGAATCATTTTGTATAGCAGCTATTGTTTCCTCTCGGTGGAAGGGGCTTGGGAGCCTAGGGATATAAAGAAATAAAATTGGGAGCACATGACATTTTTCTTATATTTCAATCATGACCAGCTGTCTCTCTCCCCACCCCCACCCCACCCCACCTTGTACATGGACAGTGTGGGTTTTTTGCTTTTTGGCTACACCAAGGTTAAGAAGACACAATCAAAGTGGAAACAACGATATTTTGCTACTGTATGAATTCTCCCTCCATTCACTTAATCCTGCTCTTATGGGGACCTTGTGCTGAAAGCTGATCATTTAGGTGGGCTCTAAATAGAGCCAGGAGCTTGAATTCCTGCCACCAGCCCTTTTTTATAATGAAAAGGCCTTAATGAATGCTGGTAAGTGGTAAGAATGTGTGACCAGCTGCATCAAGGCAGGTAATACAGCTTGGGATTTAATTGGGGGCAGGTATGGGAAGGCTGTATTACTTTAATTGGTGAGAGGGGTTTTCTAAATGGAAAGGACAAAGTATAATGGATAAATTGTGCCGTACAATAGCACTTAAGCCGGGATTGTATGCATTTGTTAATCTGTTGAGGAATGAGGCAATTCTAAACAATTTTCTCAGTGAAACCAACTCCAGAGAGCTCGTCCCCTTTTTTGTCCTCCCTTGGGAAAATGCGAGATTGAAACAGAAAATACCTTTACCAAGGCAATCATTTGCCACGTGTGGAAAGCGGATACAGCTGTAAACGGTGAAAAAGGGATCTTTGTAGTACAATAAAGGATGGAAAAGGAGATAAAGTTAGGGATAAGAGAGGGCCTGTCATTGCGTCCAAAGGAGGAATAAAATGATGACATTTACAGTGACAGATGAGACTGTAAAGAGAACTCAGGACAATTTAGAAAGGGGAAATTTGATATTTAAAAGAAAGGGCTCTGATAATTAAAAGTAGTGTTACATTAAACTGTTACGCATGTCATTAGTGACAGAAGGGAACTGGTGCCTTTTGAAAAGTTAATGATTCGCATAGACCTGCTCATGAAACTTTGTATTTATAGTGAAGTTCATCTGCACACAGAATACATAGAAGCTGGTTTCATCCCTCCCCAACCCCGTCATTTTTAAAAAAATAAAATCATAGGAAGTGTCTCCTGTCATCTCTACACTGATATCAGTATGTATGAGCTATTTGGTGTGTTTTGTAAATACTACATTTGCCTAGGTGAGGACAATAAGGGAGGAGGGGAGGCATGACACACAAGGAAGATCTCCTGCACATGACCCATCAGAATAATGCTCTTGCACGATCCTCACTCATTTTAACCAATTGTGTCTGAAGCAGGGACTCCTCACATATGGAAGCGCCAATCTGCTCATTCCCCAGCTAGTCAGCGTTTTGGAATCGGCAGCACTTGTGACTGTGACACACAAAGTATAGAACATTTCTCTGCCCGCTCCCGTGGTTTTCCTACAAGGGATTCAGAACCAGTTGTTATGTTATGACTCTTCCACAATGATGAATTAAGGAAGCACTTGTAACCGAGTTCCTCTAATGGGACATTTGCTCCTGTATATTTCATTACAGGTGGGGAAGCCAGGGGGAATTAGATACCCCTTCAGAGTTCATGTAGGTCTAGCAAGGGGAGGAGAAAAACAAAACGAAGCATAACGTGAGTGCCGAGCGAGTTTTTCCCAGGATCCCCAAGTGGGTTTCATGTATTGCTTAATGCTGAAAATGAGACAGATTCAGCTTTCTCTGCAAGTTGCAAAGGCTGAGTTATCTTACCATTGCTATTGTTTGCGGCTACAAGTAAAAGCACAAAGCTACAGGCATTCTTTATCCGAAAAAGTCTGATTTGCCCCCCCCCTCCTGTGTGTTTCAAGGAAGGGGGTGGGCCTCCAGACAATGAAATCTGGCTTAACTAAAGACATGTTAACTTATCCTGTATAGGAAGCACGAGTGAGTATGTTTGTTTCTTTGGAATTTTGCTTATTTATTTACCTTGATGTCTTTCTATCTCATCTTTCTCCCAAGTTGAGATTCAAGCCGGCTTCCAACATTTTAAAGCAGCACCATGAAATAAAAAACAAACTAGTCAAAAGCAACAGTTTAAAAGACATCAAAATGCATTTAAAACCAGCAAAATGCAGAACAAAATATAGTTTGCTCTGACATCAGCCCAGTGATCAGCATAACCTGCACCTGGGTTTTCAAAGGCCTGTCTTAACATGAAGGTATTAGCCTGTTGGTGGAAAGATAACAAGGAGGGAGCCAATCTAACCTTTTGAGAGAGAGAATTCCACAATATGAGAATAGCCACAGAAAAGGCTCTCTCTCTCTCTCTTGTCAGCACCAACCATGCTTCTGATGCTGACGGGAGGTCTTAGCACCTGGCCAGGTTCGTATACGGAGATCCAACCTTTCTGGTATTCTGGGCCAAAGCCATATAGCATACCCCACAAGTGTCCCAGAACCAGGACATCACATTTTTTCTCGCGAGAGGACAGTGACCATTTTGGGGGCCATGATCTCATGTGATTTCTCGCAATCTCACGTGATGCCCCAAAAGCAGCTTTCTCGGGGGGGAAATCGTGGCACGAAATTGAGCTGCTACTACCATATCTTAATGGAGGATCAAGCTATGATGATGGAGTTAAATATTCTACCAGAAGATATTCATCAGGTGTCAGAATACCTTGATAGACATGGCATATTCGCAGTGGTATATTTAGGTAATTTTAGATTCTGGACAACAGCTTGGAGGTCAAGCTGGAAGAGGTTTTTTTTAATCCATTCCTGCTGCATTTTAGGACCCTCTGGAAGCAATAGTGGAATTCAAAGTCGAATGCTTGTTGCTCAGTTCATGCAGGTCTGAACCAGTAGGGAAGATGGTCAGGTGGCTTGAGCAACACTCACCTAACAAGTAACCATGGTCACCAGATAAGAAAGGTTGGATCCCAACTCTAAAATAATAGCAAACTTCTAGATATCAAGCAGGAAACAGGGGTAAGGTCCAAGACTGGTTCTAGAGCACCTAGGAAAGTTTGGAGACACAAGAGAGAATGGCCTCTGATCAGAGCCAGACTGAAGGATTTCACAGTTGAGGGACCAGCATTAAGGTGGTCCAAAATTCTCCCACAGATGCATTCATGCTCCACAAAAAGGGGGGTTTTGGTAAGTTTTTTTTTATAGAAAAGCAGGTTCATTCATTTGAAGGGCTTTTATTTACTTTTGTTTTAGTCCAGCAGTGGGAAATCTCCAGGTACGTGCCAAATTAAACTTACCGGGCACCCCCATTGAGACTGAGAGGCTGTTTCAGCAAAGCCCTACCCACCTGCCCTAAACCTGAAATTATTTTATTTATTTATTTATTTATTTATACCCCACTCATCTGACTTTGTTTCCCCAGCCACTCTGGGCAGCTCCCAACAGAATATTAAAAACATGATAAAAACATCAAACATAAAAAACTTCCCTAATCAGGGTTGCCTTCAAATTTCTTCTAAAAGTCATATACAGTGGTACCTCAGTTTATGAACACAATTGGTTCCGGAAGTCTGTTCATAAATTGAAGAGTTCATAAACTGAAGCGAACTTTCCCATTGAAAGTAATGGAAAGTGGATTAATCCGTTCCAGATGGGTCCGCAGAGTACTCAACCTGAAGCGTACTTAACCCGAAGCATGGGTGTAATTGGTTCCGGAAGTCTGTTCATAAACTGAAGCATTCATAAACTGAAGTGAACTTTCCCATTGAAAGTAATGGAAAGTGAATTAATCCATTCCAGATGGGTCCGCGGCGTTCGTAAACCGAAAATTCATAAACCGAGGTGTTCGTAAACCGAGGTTCCACTGTAGTTACTTATTTCCTACACATCTGACGGGAGGGCGTTCCACAGGGCGGGTGCCACTACTGAGAAGGCCCACAGTCTGGTTCCCTGTAACCTCACTTCTTACAGTGAGGGAACTTCCAGAAGGCCCTTGGAGCTGGACTTCAGTGTCCGAGCAGAACGATGGGGGTGGAGACGCTCCTGCAGGTATACTGGGCCAAGGCCATTTAGGGCTTTAAAGGTCAGCACCAATGCATCAAATTGTGCTCGGAAACATACTGGGAACCAATGTAGGTCTTTCAGGACCAGTGTATATGATCAATGATGTCAGTGGTGGGACAGGTAAAAACAATGGAGCCAAGAGGCACAATTCAGGCCCTGCTGATCAGCACAGTCTGCAAAACTGTGCCAAAGATTGGGTCTTGAGAAGCCCATTACACTGAGATCCACAAAGCCTTGATGAATGAGGTGGCTTTGTTTGTTTGTTTGCTTGCTTGCTTTTGTTTATTTAACACCCCTGAGACCAACCGTGGGCTCTCCACCCACTCCCCAACTGCATTTTGTGTGCTGGAATGCAATGGGAAAGTTTCTACATTGCCCCAATGTTCTCCCACAAGATGAACTTCTTTTATGTTCTTTTGGCACTAGGCAAAACACTGTTTTTCTCTTCCCAAGCTCTTTAGAGACAAAAGATCCAGTCAGTCCATGACACCAGGCATCATGGCCAATGTAAAAGATGGTGGAAGTTGTAGTCCAAAAACTGCTAGAGGGACACAGGTTCCCCATTCCTGTTTTAGATGAATAAGGTAAAGGACCATTAGCTCCAGTCATGGACAACTCTGGAGTTGTGGCGCTCATCTCGCTCTATAGGCCGAGGGGACTGGCGTACAGCTTCCGGGTCATGTGGCCAGCATGACAAAGCCGCTTCTGGCGAACCAGAGCAGCACACGGAAACACCGTTTACCTTCCCGCCGGAGCAGTACCTATTTATCTACTTGCACTTTGACATGCTTTCGAACTGTTAGGTTGGCAGGAGCAGGGACCGAACAACGGGAGCTCACCCCATCACGGGGATTTGAACCGCCGACCTTCTGATCAGCAAGCCCTAGGCTCTGTGGTTTAAGCCACAGCGCCACCCGCGCCACTTTAGATGAATAGCTCAAGCCAAATTGTATGTAAGCCCATTTTCCTGGATAATTATGGAACAGTCTGGGGATGGGGAGTGTCCTACTCATTTTGAACTTTTTACTTGTCTCAAGTGTAGCAGAAGAAAAAGCGCGTAATTTTTAAACTACGCTTTGCATGGCACAAGTCGAAGCATCCATAACGACCTTGTGCTGCACCTAGGAGTCATCAAAGCAAGAATCTGGGATGAGGATATTTAAACGAAACCACTTTTGATCTCTTCTGAAATATATACTGCCAATTTTAAAATGAACAGCAGGAGATCCCATCAAAACAGACGTTTCCATTCTCTTACACAGCCATGCAAAGATGCACAGGCACTCACACTTTTTTTCATTCACAATATTGCAGACACTTGCTTACAGGTGGGGCTCTTTACCAAATGTAACAGAAGGAAACTGTTATATTTATTTTACCCTGAGATGTACAGCGCTATTCTTTTCAAGTTTATTCAGAAGGCCCACTGTGTTCAGTGCAACTTACTCCCAGTTCAGGATGGGGGAGGAATTGGATTCAGGTGATATTTAAAGGTGAATCTTCCAGTTTTGCACTTTTGAAAAACAATATGGGACCCTCGTACCTACGGGACCGCCTCTCCTGGTATGCCCCGCAGAGGACCTTAAGGTCCACAAACAACAATACTCTGGAGATCCCGAGCCATAAGGTGGCTAGATTGGCCTCTACTAGAACCAGGGCCTTTTCAGTATTGGCCCCAACTTGGTGGAATGCTCTTTCCCAGGAGACCAGGGCCCTGCAGGCTTTGTCATCTTCCCACAGGGCCTGCAAGACAGAGCTGTTCCGCCTGGCCTTTGGGTTGGACTTAGCCTGACCCCTGTGTTTTCCTCCCTCATGGCCTGGATTTATGGACTACTTAAAATGAGGCTGCATTTTAAATTTTAATACTGTATTTTAATCTGTATTTTAATTAATTGTTTTTATGTTTTATTGTGGTTTTGTTGGTGTGAGCCACCCTGAGCCCGGTTTTTTACTGGGGAGGGCGGGGTATAAATAAAAATTTATTATTATTATTATTATTATTATTATGAGAAGCAAAACACAGACATTCTTTGAAATTCACATGGATCCGAATTTTGGGATGCGGTTCGTCAACCAAGCAATGTTTACAAAAACGAATGTATTTGGGGGAAGTGTGCATAGAAATGAAGATATTGAGGGAAATAATATAGAAAAAATGCATAGCATCAGGAGAAATTGCTTGGCAAAGATATGTCCGTTAGCCAAAACCGCTTGTTAGAAGAAATTTGTTCTGAAGAATTGTCATAAGAATGGATTTTTAAAAAGTTGTGAATTGCTGCAGAAATGTAGAGAGGCAAATTTAATGTAATTAAATTAAATTAAATTCCATTCTTGGTAACACGGTTGTTGTGGTAGAGTCCTTTAAGTTCTTGGGCTCTATGATCTCTCAAAAATTGAATTGGTCAGATAACATCAATATTATTATTTAAAAGGTACACCAAATATTGTATTTCTTGCGACAACTAAGGAAATTTAATCTGCCCCAATAATTGCTGGTTCAATTTTATAGAGGTACTATTGAAACTGTCCTCTGTAATTCCATTACTGTCTAGTATGGTAGAGCCTCTAAGCTGGACAAGAAGAGGCCCCAACGTGCAGTAAGAACTGCAGAGAGGGTGATTGGTGTTAGTTTGCCTCCAATAGAGACACTTTATGCCTCTCGAGTCAGGAAGAGAGCAGAGAGAATTGCTGTAGACCCTTCACATCCTGGTCATCACTTGTTTGATTCACTCCCATCCGGACGTCGGTATAGGACTCTATATACAAAAACATCTAGGCACAGGAATAGCTTTTTTCCTTGTGCCATCAAATTGTTGAATCTGTAGTTGTGGGTGGAAGGGAGGCCAGTTGGTGGTATGTGCTGTTGTATTGTGAGGGGAATAGTGGTTGTATGAGGTACTTCTTTTCTTTTCTTTACATTGCATTGTAGTTGAAGCAAAATTCCAAGTATGGTTGATACTTGGCCAATAAATTATTCTATTCTATTCTATTCTATTCTATTCAGTTAAACAATGAGGAATTGAGACAGTGGAGAAGGTCAGGCCCTTCCATCCCGCATCCCAGGCTTGTACACATGGCCTCAAACCCCACATACATTTACTCAAAGTAGCTCCAGCTCTCCATGAATGGAGGCTGGTTGTCCTAACAGGAGCATGGGGAACCCATAAATACTTCCATCCTTTCTTCTTGGTGGCATTTTCTTCTGCTGTATTCATCTTTGTGCTGGCCTGAATTGCTGATTGTGCTGTCTTCTACATAGCCAGAAGCCTCTGAAAAGCCCTAGAGTCGGCAGACTTTTGGCACCATCTCTTTCGTTTTTGCGAGCACAGAAGACCTCCGAGTTTCGAGCCTCTGTCAGTCACCTTTCACGAAATGCAGTTGCAACGTCGGAGAATATGGAGGCAGCCTTTTCCCACTGCAGAAAGCAGCAGTGCCTGGAAGATGACCACATTTGCATAGTGCTTGGGGTTTTGAAATGGCCCTTTTCCAATTCTTTGACTTTTTGGGGTTTTTTATATATATAAAAAAAATCTAACTGCATGGTGGTCTTATACAACATGTTTCCTCTGGAACTGAGGTTAAAAAAATTAAAGTTGTTAGGGGCAAGAAAGAGTAGAAGACTCTAGAGTCTTCATTGGCACAAGCCACTAATGACACCTATAGGCCTGAGCACAGCCCTGCATAAATATGGCTTCTAACTGCAAGATATTTAGAAATATCCTGGAGGAGACCCAACTGCCTGTCAATAAGGCAAGCAGTAGTTTCAGATAGACAGCACACTTCAGACTTTTTAATGGGGGAGGATAGGACGAACGAACTGCCTAGCATTGGACCTAATTAGTCAGAGAGCAGATTTGGAAGAGTTGAATTCAACAGGATGCAAATTTCTCTACCAAACTTCAGATTTAGAGCCGAGTCCTTGACAACAAATATCCCAACCAAATAATGTGTCTTGTAGAAATATATTAACTTTAATTTCCTTCCTTCTTCTTTAAAACCAGGGTACGTATGATTTAAGGTAGTTGACATGACAGATGGAAAACCCCAGAAATGTTGCCTGAATAATACACAGTAAATGTGTGTGTGTGTGTGTGTGTGTGTGTGTGTCACTGGGGAGTTCAGAATGCAATAGGATTTCTGACTGGCTCTGCTGCTTATACAAGGGACCAGGAGGGAAATGTATTTATGCTGTTTCCCTCGGAAATGTATCAGAATTTGCCTTGCCTTTAGCATGCTGCGGTTTCATAAACAACCAGCACACTGCAGTTTATTAACAGTTAACACATCATCTCTCCAAATGGGGCTTGTTGCAAGTGGCAATGTGCCCTGCAAACCCCTGCCTAATATTGACAATTAATCAGGCATAAAAGCTTCTAGGATCAGGACCCATTGCCAAGCAAAGGAAGCTCAGAGAGACTTCAATGAACCAAGATAGGTGAACAAATTTGTCTAATTATATAACCGTCTCATGAACAAATTTCCCACCAAAACACTTAATTATCTATAGCATAAGCAGCTATGCATCAGCCTTGTGAACAGAACAAGGGTGTTTTTTTCCCGGAGACTTTTTTCCTCCCCTTCCCCCCACCTCTCTCTTTTTGTAAGCCATCTACCGTGAGTAATAAATTGAAGGAAGTGCTATTATGTTTCCTCAGCAGTCTTCCTCTTTTAATTGGCCTTGTATAATGAAGCCAAAGTTTTAGCAGTGGCTAAAGCAAATGAATAAAGTAAATGAATAATGGTTACAGAATAAAAAGGGACTGTCAAAGATGGGATGTGAAATTATGTCATCACTGTTGAGATTTCTCGTAGCATTTTTTTTAAAAAAATTAAAATTTGGGACACAGCTTGCTAATATCAAATTGCATGGATGAGTTGTATGTTCAAAACCTTTTTTTAAAAAAAAAGAGAGGTGGCCCTAACTGTTATTTCTAGATCCGTTCCCTGGACGCTGTTTCAAAAGAAAAAAAATCTCTTCCTTGCTTCCTTGCCATCTCACGAGATCTGGATTTATTTGTTTTTCATGTCTCCTTCCAGTTAAAATCATGGTAGCAAGTCTTTTTTTTCCTGGACTCTTCAGCACAAGGTCTGCTATGTTACAAAAGAGGCTGCGATGACAGCAAAGGGGGGGAAATAGTTTGTACCAGAACTGCTGTTTGCTAGAGAAGAAAGATTTGTGCAAAGATGTGATGCTTTGGCACTGAGTCTCACACAAGTAAATTGGCTGGTTTTCCCAAGAAACACTCTTGTTGACTTGTTTTCCCCCAATGTATCTGGTGACAGCTTGAATCTATCGTAGATTTGTTGGAACTGCTGTGTGATAAAACACACGCATACACACAAACCTGTATTATGCTCTCAGATGTGTTGTTCATACAGTCACATTGTTCAAAGTATTGTCTTAGAGTTCCCAAACACATGAACTAGCCTTGCGGTATGTGTGCTATTTATTATTATTATTGGCATTCACAAAGTGATATTTGAAACAGAATGCAGAACAGCCATACGCACACCGTAGCGGCAATATAGTTCGACACATCTATTTCATTCCTTTGAAACTGATTATAATCTGGTTCCAGATTATCAGCAAGACAAGTAAACCAATTAAGATGGATACTTTTGCCTTAAAACAGTGAAGTCCCATTAACAAAGGTCAAACTGGATGTGGTGTTAAGCACATCATCACCCTCTTGCGTGATTATTTTGAAAAATAAATAGATGCAGCAGGAGGGATGGAGGACTAAATGGAGACCATGATATGAGGAAGAGCTTTTACCTTTTGCCCTACCGTGGTCCTAATCTACTATTTTACCCTGGGAGGGAATGCAAATGAGAATTGAGGGGGGGCGGTGGTTTGGATTAGAAGTGGGGTGAGGGCCAAGGGCTAATGTCCCTCCATATTGCCACAGTTCCAATTTGGACACACATACACACACAATTTGCTTGTTTTTCAATAATTTTACAAGGGCTATTGACATGGCTTACATGTAGGGTTGCCAGACTCAATAGAGCAGTGGTCTTCAACCCCCGGGCCACGGACCGGTAGCGGTCCGTGGATCAATTGGTACCGGGCCGCCTAAGGATCATTAAATACAATTAAATTAAAATTATTAAATCAAAACAATCTAAATAAAATATAAACAATAACCCCCCCCCCTCAGCGGGCCACAGTAAAATTATCAAACGTTGACTGGTCCGCGGTGATAAAAAGGTTGGGGAGCACTGCAATAGAGGACAGGACTTCTGTGCCTTTAATTGCCCTGCTCTCTTTTGAGTCTGGAAACCTTAAAGAGAAACCAGCAGGCCCTTTGTTTAATTTCCAAGCAAAGGGTCTACTGGTTTCTCTTTAAGGTTTCCAGACTCAAAAGAGAGCAGGGAAATTAATGGCAGAGAAGTCCTGTCATAGCTGCCAAGTTTTCCCTTTTCTCGCGAGGAAGCCTATTCAGCATAAGGGAAAATCCCTGTAAAAAAGGGATAACTTGGCAGCTATGAGTCCTGTCCTCTATTGAGTCTGGCAACCCTACTTACATTACATCCCGTTTTGCCCTAGTTTAGCTGAGATCCGGGCATTATATAAATTTCTTTTAGATGCCAAATGCAAAGCCCCACCTCTCACTTTAAACTACCCCATGGGGTTGCTATAAATATAAATGGCTTAAATAAATTTCATGGACAACTGCTCTGTCCTGTGGGTGCATGAGGTCTGAGGAATCATCAGGACAGCTGTTGCTGGAGAGTACTAACAGGAGAGGGCTATTTCTTTCCAACCTTGTTTTTGGGCTCCTTGCTTCATACTGCCAAGCCAGATCTGGTAGAGAAACAAGTATCAAGCTTTGGTGCCACCTCAACCCTCTAGATGAAATGCTGTCACAATTATAGGTGGCACCTGGAGCTGAGTCAAGTAAAAGTCACCTTGGACTGACAAAAGACCCCTTCCTATTGCTTATTAATGTTTCATTGAATGATTGTGTTTTGTTTTCCATTACAGCCAGCCAAAGGTAAAATTAGGGATGGAGCGAGAAGGCTAATTCCACCCCACTGCAGTTTCTCGCGTGCTCATGTTGAGCCGTTTCAGTCTGCAAATTTGTTGAAAGAACACACACAAAGCCTGCATTTAAAGTGTGCTCACTATTTATGTAAAACATGCAATTCTCAATGCCTTTCCCCATGAATTATGCACATTGTATACATCTGTAAATGCAAAACACTCGTTTTAATGTATAATGGTTTTTTTTAAAAAAAATGTGAAATATTTATTTTTTATGTACAATACTTACCTTGGGTGCACTTTTTGCACACTTAATTTGCACTGCAAACCCAAAGAAGTATGACTGACTGTTGCATTCTGATCCACAAGCAAGTTCAGGAGTTTCAGGTTGGGTTGGTCCATTGGAAAAGGAGGAACCAAATGACTTTCTCCCCCATCATCCCTACTGTCATGCAATATACCTCATATACCATCTCCGCAATTGGGACATGATGGCAAGCAGCATTTCCCCCTCTATGCATACCTCCAAGTCAAGTCAGGATAAAATGACTTGACTTGGAGATTAGGGTTGCCATATTTCTAGAAGGTGTTGTAAGTCTTCATAGAATTGGTCAATTTCAAACCTATCCATTCTTAAGGAAATCAGCCCTGAGTGCTCACTGGAAGGACAGATCATGAAGCTGAGGCTCCAGTACTTTGGCCACCTCATGAGAAGAGAAGACTCCCTGGAAAAGACCCTGATGTTGGGAAAGATTGAGGGCACTAGGAGAAGGGGACGACAGAGGACGAGATGGTTGGATGGTGTTCTCGAAGCTACGAACATGAGTTTGACCAAACTGCGGGAGGCAGTGCAAGACAGGAGTGCCTGGCGTGCTATGGTCCATGGGGTCATGAAGAGTCGGACACGACTAAACGACTAAACAACAACAACAACATTTCAAACAGTGAAAATCTGGACAGAAAATTGTTGAGCTTTCTGAGCAAAGACACACACAGACACACACACACACAAACCATTTCTGAGGTATTTTTATGGCAAAACGGCACTGCTGCCGACTGCCGGACATATGGCAACCCTATTGAAAGCATGCATAGCATAGGCTTCCGGTCCGTCGGGCTTCCGGTCCGTCGGGCTTCCGGTCCATCGCGCTGGTGGAACAGGACGCAGGGACTTCGTGGAGGGGGGGGAAGTCCGCAGAGCGAGCGGACTCCCCGAAAAAACACCGGGTAGAGAGTCCCGGTGACATAGCGCCCAGCTGTTTGCTCCGGACGCGATTCCTCCACTGCCCGAGAGCTCCGTAGAGCAATCGAGAGCCAGCGGAGTGGAGTCGTGGGACCCTTTTTTGGGTTTCATCTTACCTCCTTGAAGTGAAGCTCCGAGTCCTCAGCCTGCAAGCGGCGGATTCTTCCAAGAAAATAAAAGACTTTTATAAAGCAAGTCAAATCTTTATTTGGACTTTAAAATTTTCAATTTTGAAGATAGGAAGAGATTTCAAAACAACGGAAGCCGATCTCTTCCAAATGGTCAATCGGGAGGCGCATTAAATATTCTCAAGCCGAAAGGGGAAAGGTTTTTTTTCTAGATTGTGGACCCGAGAGAAAGAAAGACTTTTCCAAACCTTCCCAGCCCCCGGTGTCGATACCCCTTGAGGTTCAGCAGTAACAAGGGGGAAGACGTTTTGACAGCTGTCAAAAGCTGTCAAATTGCTAAAAGGATTAAGAAAATCGATTATACTGTTGTGGATTGTAAAAACTGATTGAAGAGGATTCAGAAGTAATTTAATTGGAATTCAAATTTGAATTGTGATGAAGTTAAAGACAAAGGAGAAGATCAGCCAAGATGGAGCTGACAACGTCTTAGAGAGGAATTTTCCAGTAACCTTTGGCCCTTATCTCTGGTCTGCCTGTGGTTAAGTGAAGTATGAAAACAAAGTTTTCTCGAGCCTTCCAGGAGGCTGTGCTGAACTATCTACAAATATGGGAAGATATTTACAAGGAACGGCAATGTTTGAATCCAACAGTAATGGAGAATGAGGTGCAAGATCAAGATTTAGAGGACAATTTTGATTCTGAGACTGTGTGTGAGGAGCAACAATTTGATGACAATTTGGAGACTGATTTGGACCAAAAAAAATATGTGTTGGATGATGAAAAACAAAGATCTGAACAAGGAGACGAGGCCGACAAGGAGAAGCAAAGTGAAGAGAAGATTGATGGAAATGAAAATCCTGGAGGGACTGAAATGTGGAGTGGTGTTAGTGAGGGGAGGGATAGGCAGGAAGAGGGGGGAGCAAAGGCCTGGAAGTGGAAGTGGGAAAGAACTGGTGTGGGGTGAAAACTTTAGTTTAAGGTTTCTTTTTTTTGGTTGATGAATAACGGTTTCTGAATCTTGGCCTGCTAACGGATATGCTGATCCAATTGGGGGGAAAGACATTGGGAGGGGGGAAGGAGAGAGTTTTAAAAGTTTAGGGTTAAGAGTTTTCTGGAGGGAGTAGAAGAATGGCTGAGGAAATATGTTAGAGTTTTTTTTAATATTTTTGGTGATCAGAGAGGTGTTTGGGTAGAGAACTGCCTGTCTCCCTCTCTTTACTCTTTGCATCCAGTGGCAGGGGGTGTTTTCGGGGGAAAGGGAGGGGTGGAAGGAAACCCAGACACAAAAATGGAACCTTTTGACTGCTGAACCCCTCGGGTTACCCTAGTGGCAGGAGGGGACTCGGAAGGGGGGGGCAGCATGAAGAAGGAGGAGGATCAAGTTAATATGATAAGAATAAGATTTTGAATTAGAATAGAAAACTCGCCATAATCAATTAAAGAAGTTAGGAAATCCAGGAGGAAGAGAATCGTGGAAGCCGCAAACAAACTGTTAAGAAAATAAGATTTTTTTCTTTTTTCTTTTTCTTTTTTCTTTTTTTTCTTTTTTCTTTTTTCTATCTGTTGTTTTGTTGTTAAGTAGAGTGTTATGTTGAAGAATTAGCTGGGGGATAAGCCAAACCTCAGAGATCCTCCGCCTCTGTCCTCTCAGTGGCAGGGGGGGAGGGGGGAGGAGGGAGGGGGGAGGTCAAACCCAGCTTAAAATGGACCCCTTTGTTTCCCAATGCCCATGGGTATCACTGGTGGCAGAAGTGGTCTTGGGGGTGGAGGGAAAATGAAGGGACAGAGTTTATTTTGTATGTTTTGTATGTTTTGTTCTTATAAAAAAACTAATAAAAATTATTATAAAAAAAATGAAAGCATGCATAGTATATTGTATATAGTACAGTAGGCTAGTTTCTACACACACTCATACATCCCTGTCTCTTCAAGGAAGCAAGAGGCTTTATCGGTACTCAGGGACACATTCCAGCCAGGCAAAAACACCCAAGAAGGGTAAAAATCAGAGCTAGTGAAAGGTATGGCTTGGGGAAAGGTGATCCGGCTGGGGAAGGGCTGTGGTGAGCACAGAGTCACTGGCAGTGGTGCCAGGTATATGGAGCAGAGGGGGCTTCAGTTCCCCCAATATTTTTTGGCAGGGGGCCGCCAAGCCCTGCCACTGCCAGGTGATCTCTGAGCACCCCAGCCGCAACCTCTGCCAAGCAGCCCAAGAGCCGGGCTGAGGCTGGGATGAGTGAAGCAATGATTGCCTGCGCTCATCCCATCATCCGTATGACTGGGATAAGTGTGGGCAATCTTTGTTTCGCTCATTCCCAGCTGCAGCCCAGCTCCCGCTTGGCGCATGCTGAGTGGTATCCATGTCACATGGCACATCACATGACTGCACCCCGTCAATGTTGGGGGGGGGAGTCAGTGCCCCTGGTCACTGGGACCAGATTAAAAAGAGGTGGGGGGGCTGAGGTTCCCCTTCCTCTTACAATACAATCCTGTACATGTCTGTCCAGAAGAAAGTTTCATTGAATTTAATGGGTCTTCTTCCCAAATACAGGATTGAAGTCTTAATCCAGTAAGTAATACAGTCATACCTCTGTTTAAGTATGTCTCGGTTTGAATATTTTCAGTTTAAGTACTACGCGGACCTGTCTGGAACAGATGAATCCACTTTCCATTACTTTCAATGGGAAAGTTCACTTCAGGTTAATTATGTTTCAGGTTAAGTACGGACTTCCGGAACCAATTACACTCATACCTCGGGTTAAGTACGCTTCAGGTTGAGTACTCCGCGGACCCGTCTGGAACAGATTAATCCACTTTCGATTACTTTCAATGGGAAAGTTCACTTCAGGTTAAGTACGCTTCAGTTTAAATACTCCACAGACCATCTGGAATGGATTAATCCACTTTCCATTACTTTCAATGGGAAAGTTCGCTTCAGGTTAAGTACGCTTCAGGTTAAGTACAGATTTCCAAAACCAATTGTGTTTGTAAACCACTGTATCTTCTTTCTTTCTTTCATGTTTCTAAGGATTGTTTAAAGCCCCCCTTTTGGTCTCCTTTGTCTTGGCTTAGCATAGTCTCATTGTTTTGGCCTGTCCTTTACAGGATTTAGCTTCCAGACCCCTTATCATCTTTGCAATTCTCCTTTGAATCCTTTCCAACTTGTCAACATCCCTCTTGAACTGTGCTGTGCAGGGTAAACAGACAAACCTCACAGCAGAACAACTGGGCAAATAAGGAATTTCAATGATGTGATAAATGTTTGAATAGAATAAGGTGGATGATAAAGGGCGTAAATCAAAGCACACCACAAAGAGCTCGGCAACCTAATAGAACAACCACACTCACTGAAACATGTTTGCAACATCCAGACTGAGTATAATTTGAAAATAATGACTCACATTTCTTTCAAGCTTGACACCATTTTGGAATGGTTGGATGGATCACTATTAAAGAGAAGGAATAACACCAGCAGTACAGTAGTACCTCGACTTACGAACGACTCGACAACTGAATTTTTCGACTTATGAATGTCTCGACATCCGGGGGGAAAACCGTGGCGGTTTTAGATAGGGATTTTTCGACTTATGGATTTTTAGATAGGGTTGCTTCGACTTACGAATTTTTCCGTTTCCAATGCATTCCTATGGGAAATCGCGTTTCCAATGGCGTTTTTCGACTTACAAATTTTTCGACTTACGAAGGTGCCTTCGGAACGGATTAAATTCATAAGTCGAGGCACCGCTGTATATGCTCCAAACGCTTCGTGCAGAATGGGTAGAACTGTGGCAGAGGAGACACATTTGACTCATGGGCACCACAAATGCCCCTCAGGGATGTAATTTTATACCTATTTATGTGGCATTACGTCCCTTTGAACTTGGTGGGGCTTATTTCTCAAATGGCACATCTAGAATGGCATCGTAAGAAGAAATGCTATCTGCCATGTCATCTCTTGAAGTTACTTTCTTGGTCTGAAAGAGCTTGAATGTGTTTCTTGAGGGTGGGCACGGCTTTCTAGTTGTTGTTGTTGGACTATAACTTCCATCCTCCTTAACCATTGGCTCTGGTAGCTGGGGCTAATGGGAGCTGGAGTCCAGCACTACCCAAAGAGCCACAGATCCCCTTTCCCTCCTATAGGAGACAAGGGGAGCATCAGTCTTCAGATGACTTCAACCATCAAGTAGATAGTTTCAATACTATGACTTTCTTTACTGTAATCAGGTGGTTCAGCTAATTGTGGGAAATAATGAAGCACTGATTCCATGATCAACTGACAATGCAGTTGAACAATATTTGGAACTGCGCAGAAGATGTATCCATTGTTTGAATATGCTTTCAGTAAGTTCTCATGAAGAGATCTTTCTTCACCTATAGCCACTTGGGATGTCAAGTTTTGTTTCCACATGAGCACTCATATTCACATGTGGGGCTAGGAGCAATATTACTCAATACAAGTATCAGCAAGCCACCAAGTGGTGATTTAGCACTTACAAGATTACAGCGGTACCTCGGTTTACAAACACAATTGGTTCCGGAAGTCTGTACTTAACCTGAAGCGTACTTTCCCATTGAAAGTAATGGAAAGTGGATTAATCTGTTCCAGACGGGTCCGCGGAGTACTTAAACTGGAAATACTCAAACCGAGGCGTACTTAAACCGAGGTATGACTGTATAGGAATTTTTGGATAAGGTGCCTGACCAGCCACTCTGGGCGGCTCCCAACAGAATATTAAAAACACGATAAAACATCAAACATTAAAAACATGCCTAAACAGCTTTGCCTTCAAATGTCTTCCAAACGTCAAGTAGGGGTTTATTTCCTTGACATCTGATGGGAGGGTGTTCCACAGGGCTGTCACCACCACCAAGAAGGTCTTCTGCCTTTGCAACATTAGTGTCTGACAAGCTCATCCCTATACGTAGTCACTACAGCACACCACTTCTTAATGTGGTTAAGCCAAATGTCTGCAGGTGCTTACATCCTGCCCAGCCAAAGAACAACAGCTATTGGATAAAAGTTCAGCAAGAAGTTTCTGGATGTAATAGAGAGAAGGTTTTTCTTTCCTTCTCGCTTATTAAAAAATGTCTAAGTCAAGTTTACTCGTACTCTTTCCTTCTCTTTCTTAAGTCACCTTTCGGGTTGAGGTAAGAAATGTAAAAATTTAGCCCCTGAGGAATGGATGGATCAAGTTAGCAAGTGAAAATGGAATATAGAAACCATCTTTAACTAGAGCTTCCTTGGTCTGTAAGCATGTAGAGAGAGGGAGAAAGAGAGGGAGAGAGAATGATGTGCTTCTATATGGCCTATATATAGCCACTGAAGTTATTAGAATAGTTATGTCATATCTACTTAGCCTCTCTTTATAGGAAAAATATTATGGAAACCCTAAATGGTATGGTACACAAAATATAGAACTCGGAGCTTAATGTCGATTAATTTTTAACAAGAATTCCTATGCAGTAGGCAGATAGTTCCCACATTCCATTGTGATTGACAAGCCTGACATATGGAATAGTTCACAAATTCCCAGGTGACTGACAGATGGAGAATAGAAAGGCGGATAAAGTTGCCTAGAGAGCTGAGGACGATTTCATATTCAGCGGTTTTGATCAAAAGGATTCCAGATCTCACACTAAATTTAGCACCGCTGGCAATTAGAGACTGATTTATTCCGTCCTTTCATGTGCTGGTTGACAAATGGAAAACAAGCACAAAATTAAAAAATAAGTTTATTTCCAGCATTTTGGATATTTAAAATGTGTGTGTCTTTGTTTGTACATAAATTAACATGAGATGAATTTATAGTGAAATTAAATCTGAAATGGAGATGCGAGCAATAAATAAGAGCTTTTTATGTATCTTTTGGGCAGAACAGGTGTTTGAATTAGGAAATACTAATATGTTTAGCAGCATGGCTCCACCTTTAGCATTAGGGAGTTAATGCTTCCCTAAATTTAGAATAATCTTTCCACAATTTAGGATTCTCTTCATGTGCTTCCAGCATAGGTGACCATCTGTAAGAAAACACTAATGCCTTTTTCTCTAATAATGATGAAACTCAGTCAAGCCCTACCCTCGTGTTTTGCTAAACATACAGTGAGGCAAGCATTGGTGATGTGTGCACATCAAAAACTGGTTTTATTCCACAACACATTCTGATAGACACCAGCTACCAATCCAATACAGATTTAGGTGTGGTTTTAAGCCTATTGGAATCAAGATATTTGATGAAATCTGTACCCAGAGATTAGTGCATTAAAACTTTCAGTGTTGATGGGGAAATACAACTTTCCAGATATTGCTGAACTCCAACCCTCATCAGCCCCAGCAAGCATGGTCAATGGTTAGAGAAGGTGGAACATGTACTCCAACAACTGGAAGGCCATAAGTTCCCCATTCCTGCCCTATAATGATAAAACAAGCTCCTATTCTGCAATAACTTTTACTCCAGGGTTTTATCCAGCCTGGTTTTACAGAGAGTAGACCCATTAAAACTGTCCATGGATGTGCAGGTTAATTCTGTGTCCAAGCCGCTGTCTACCAGCTCCATCTGGTATGCAGGCTGAGACCCTACCTGCCTGCAGACTGCCTCACCAGAGACAGGTGACCCGGAAACTGCAATTAATCCAGAATGTGGCAGCCAGACTGGTGACTGGGAGCGGCCGCCGGGACCACATAACACCGGTCCTGAGAGATCTACATTGGCTCCCAGTACGTTTCCGAGCACAACTCAAAGTGTTGGTGCTGACCTTTAAAGCCCTAAACAGCCTCAGTCCTGTATACCTGAAGGAGCGTCTCCACCCCCATCGTTCTGTCCAGACACTGAGGTCCAGCGCCAAGGGCCTTCTGGCGGTTCCCTCACTGCGAGAAGCAAAGCTACAGGGAACCAGGCAGAGGGCCTTCTGGGTAGTGGCACCCGCCCTGTGTAACGGCCTCCCATCAGAGGTCAGAGAGATAAACAACTACCTGACATTTAGAAAATACCTAAAGGCAGCCCTGTTTGGGGAAGTTTTTAATCTGTGATATTTTGATGTCTGTTAGAAGCCGCCCAGAGTGGTGGTGGGGACCCGGCCAGATGGGCGAGGTATAAATAAATTATTATTATTATTATTATTATTATTATTATCATCATCATCACCATCATCATCATTATTGGCACAAAATAATCTTGTGCATTCATCCCAATGGGTCTCCTATGAGTTGCATACAACACAATGTCTCATTTAATGGTTGTAATTGTTTTATTTGTTTTATAATCGTGTAATTTATTGTTGCAAACAAATTGCTCCATCAGTGCAAGGATTTCTCCTAGCCCCACATAATGTTCTCTCGCTTTCCTCCCCCTGTGCACATCCTAAATCTGTTATGGTGATTCTCTCATCTCTGGATTTGGGGATGGTGGAAGCAAAGGTAGATTGAAGGCAGCACAAATGGTTTGGTTGCACTGGGCACAGGATCTTGGGGGCACCGTGGGGGACGCCACAACTATGATTTAGAATGGAGTGCAAGCGGTGGGGGGGGGGGGGTTGAATTATATGGCATTGCAGAGGGCGCTACTGAAATTTGAGAGCCCAAGATCCTCCACTGGGGGGGGGGAGGCCCATTGCATCATGCTAGTGCATTCATTTAGTTGCATGCCACCCAAAACCTCCAGAATCTGTAAAAAGAAGTCAGATAAATAACATAAGCAGATTAGCAAGCTCACCACAGAACAAATACACTGACAATTATTAGATTTTCCAATTTAGCCAAATACCTAGTTAAAGAAAACAAGACACCCAGCCAACTAAAACAGCCAAGTGGTTTTAGCAGCAGCTCCAACCTAGGATAGTCCACTCACTGCCCTTCTGTCCCTTGTCCAAAGAGGCCCCACTCTGTGCCAACTCTGGGGCTTATAAGCAGTTTAGCATCGTTCATCCCTGCTCTCCAGCCTACCCAGGTCCTCACCCTGAGAGGCATGAAATGTCACCTTCAAGCACCCACGGCAAAGGCTTCTTGGCATCCTTTCCCACAGTGAATGCATTTGGTGTACCAGCTTTGAGCACTTTTAGTAGATTTCTTTCAATTTAATGGATTTTTTAATTGTATATTTCATAGGTTATTGTCCCTGCAAATTGCTTCAGGACTCTTTTTGGCAGTGTGATGCGCAATACATAAAATGAACAAGCCGAATTGAATGAATCTGAAGAGTGTTGCCAAATGCGTGTCTTGAACTCTCGTTTGGCTACTCTCATGTTTGAAAACAAGGATGTCGTTCGGACTTTTTCTGTCGGCTTCCCCACAGGTTTTGTGCACTAGCGTGAAGAAAAGTCACATGGGGAGTGGCGCTTCAGAAAGTAGAAAGCCCTTTGCTTCCCTGAACCATCTCCCATTCATTCCAGTTTCCATTAGCTCCAGTCTGATTGACCAATGGATAGGGGTTATTGAAATGGAACAGGTTAGCCATCCTTCTTTAAGGAAATCCTCAGCTATCATAAGCATCGCAATATCATCACAAGAACCATCAACTTCACTACCCTTTATTTGCAAATGCTGGCACATTCTTGACCAGTTTCTGAATGGTTGAAAAGGGAAGAGAGAATGAATCTGGAACCACAACACTGCAGTCCATTTCTAGTAACAAATCAGTTCTGAGTCAGATCATTAATCTGTTTTTCATTATTCAACCAGCTGGCATTTTATAGTCGTTCCCATTTGAGCTTCCGCGGAGTCCCACTGCTTCACTTTGTTTTGGTTAAACTCGGCAATCCTCACTTGGCTATCAGATATTCTGCTATCAGTTATGTCAATATAAAATGGGCAGGATGCCATTAAAGGTAAAGCATTTAATACCAGAGACACAGGGTTTCTTGGCTCCCATACGCCCTTGTATCTTCATGTTTCTGATCTTTGCATCTGTTTACAGACACCTCGTAATTTTCCTGAGAAGCTAGCCTTCGTAGTTTCACTTGGGGGCGGGGGGAGAGAAGGGGGGGAAACATAGGGAAGGTTACTGTCAGAGCCCTTCCTTCCCTCTTAGCCCCTTTATTTTTCTCTCTAGACATTATATTGTCTATTTAACTACTTAATATTGTTTCCTCCCTGTCCACCCATCTGTTTATTTTAGTTGCTTCTTCCTCTCTGCTGGCTTCTGTATAGACTTCCCCCATATGCCTGCTGACGATGTGAGCGAATATGAATAACTAACAATCACTGAAATGCACAAATAACATGATATTCAGAACTTGGGGGGTGGGGTGGCGGCAGTGGATTCTGCATGTGCTGGTGATTTCAAAATCCAGGTCCACTTTGTGAGATGCACAATCGATTCGTTCATTTCAGGTATGCAGGACTGGTATAGTTAAACTGCATGATAATGAGAGAATTTCTCAATGCCTGTGATGGAAATAAGGAGGTGCTTCTTCCTTCGAGTTGGCAGGGTATCGGTCCTTTTCTTGTAACATCGAATACAAATACCAGGCTGAGTGTCTTGTACTTGTAGTACCAGTTGGTCTTTGGGGAGTCACCCGCTTGCACATCAAGTGGACCTCGGGAAACAGAACGTGGCTACATGTTTTCCCCTACTGAAAAAAGTTGGGCAAAGAGTTGATGCCTACAAGATAGAATCTGGCAACTCTGACACATGGGATTCCCCAGCAATGTACTCCTGCCAGGAAGACCTGGTACAGGAAGACCTGGTACGGCGGCATTGCGGGACGGTGATGCCCCCTTCTACCAGGATCCAAGGTGGGCCATCATTGCTGGGATCTGCCCGGCTGGCAAGGGGCCTTGTCACTCTCCTTGCCAGCTGGGAAAATGGTTCCAAGTCTGCCTGCAAGATTGGCCAATGGCTTGCAGGCAGGGCCTCCCTTGGGGTTGGCCTGACAGAGCAGGTAGACTTCCCTCAGGTCCATTCCCAGAGTATTTGAGACAGCCTGCACTGGCCCTGGAACCTGGAACCTGGCAACTTTGAGACCTTACCTTCCAAGTCCCGGACTGCAGAACCCGGGACCGGCAGCCGTGTGACACCGGAAGTTGCGTCGACGTAACTTCCGGTGCCGTTTTGCCCTGCTATGGGCACCAAAAATGGCCGCCGCCGGCTTCGAAAGTCGCTTCTACGCATGTCAGGAAGTGCGTCGACGCAACTTCCGGTGTTGCTCTGCCCATCTATGGGCACAAAAAATGGCCGCCGACGACACCGGAAGTCACGTCTATGCACTTCCGGACATGCGTAGATGCGACTTTTGAAGCCGGCGGTGGCCATTTTTGGTGCCCATAGAAGGGCAAATCAGAAAAAAATGGCCGCCAGCAGGAGAAAATAACGGAGAAAAACAGGAGACGAAGTGATACGGGGGACCACCGGGAAAAGGTAAGTAAAAACAGGGGTTTCCCGGGGAAAATGGGGTACTTGGCAGCTAGGCTTTGAGACACAGGCTTCCCCAACAATGTACTCCTGTCACTAGGGTAAGCTAAACACTGATAGCTTGCCCCCCTCCCCCCCACACACCTGTGGAATATGTCAGCCAATTGGATGAGGCTATGGAAATGAACTACTAATAAATTTGGCTTGACTTGTATGAGTGAACCCTGATGTCTCAGTATCTTTAAAAAAAGGAGGGGTGTGATTGCCTTTCTTCCTTGGAAATGTCTATGTTTGCTTGGTGGCAGGCAGGGATGCAGCTGAATAGCTACAACTTTATAATTTGGGGTTGGGAAGCCATGCAATTCAACATTCCCCTAAGAGCCATTATCCTTTGATTTTCCTTTGAGCCCTAAAGATTTTTTGTGTGAGCTCGAGCTACACAACCGACGAAGCCAACAAATCTAGGCAGTACCTTTAATCTGTCATAGTCTATGGATTGTCGACTAATCAGACACACAGAAATTGCTTGTTTTCTGAGGGCCATCTCACAGTTCGACAGCAATTGCTTATGATGCAGACACCCCCTACCCTGAATATACTGTTATGTCTGTCGTGGCTGCATAAATGTTGCTTCATATGGCAGGTGCATGTATGGGCTTGCACCCCGACATGCATATGCGATTGCTAAATGCAACATGAAGAGCCTTAAATCATCATAATGTATCAAATAAATGGAGGTATAGCTAATTGCTAGCATGGTGTACTACTTAGTTCTGCACTAAATCATTGCAATCAGTTTTCTTAATACACACTTTTAAGGATGTAAATGATGGATGCGTAAATTATGTAAATAAGTAAATTTTGGAACTTGATACATCTTCATCATTCAGAACCAGCAAGGAAATAATGTGGGCATCAGACTTTGCCTCGGAGCCAAAAAGCAGCCTCAGACACGCCCAATGGTTTGAGCATGCCTGGGGAGGGATTTGATTCCTTTTCTTGAAATACCACCCCTCTTTGCCACAACCCTTCTGAAGTGTTCTTAATTAAAAAAGTGGTTTGTCATGTAACATGAAGAATTACCCTACTGGAATCTTGTAGATATGCCAATAAAGGTTCGAGAATTTGAGAGGCTACCGGCTTCTCATTCTTCCTGCTCTTTCACCCTTTCATCATAGGATGTGTTTTCCACACCATCATCGCTTCTCTGAAGTCTTTCCAATTTGTCTCTATTTTTCAACATCTGACTGGTCTGAATAAAAAGACAATATAATATAATTCACCCCCTCATTCAATTTTATCATTTCGCAAATGTGTGCATTCAGAATAAAACCTTGCCGGAGGATCTGCTGGAGTGCAAAAATTATAGGCCTCTGTTTCAGCAAACCTCTTATTTGAAAAAAAGAAAGAAAGAAAGAAATCCTGCTATAGCTTTCTTTTAAAAACAAAACAAAACCCTTCAACGGAGTTAAACAAAGTGCATACTGTTAAAAAGAAGGGGGAGCGCAATAAATTGTTTTCACGCTGTGGCTATGTACACCAGGTTTCATCCCTGAATTGATTTTTAAAGGCTAGTTATTTGTTTGTCATAGAAATGACGACTGAGGCTGAGCTGCAGAAGACAACACTATAATAAAGTGAGCAAAACACCTCTGAAGGATAAGGCAAAATTATTATGGCGCTATTACGGGAGAAATAAAAGGAGATGCGGAAAGTGAGCGGTCTCTGTGCAGGTGGTTTGCATCTGAGCATTTCGTGGGCTTCTGTGCCATGAGTCAGCTGGCCTCTGATTTGGAGCTGGGATACAGAAAAATTGCAGACACGGAACTGTAGCCCGGTGTCAAAGCATTTGGATCCTCAGCTAAAGGGGCAAAACACAAGATTGTTCTTCAATTTCAGAAGTGATTCAGTCATCGGATGACAGCTGTCATCATCCACTGTTTTTGCTTCTTCTTCACAACCTTCCTGGCACTGAGAAGTAACTAACAGAAGGTTATTTTGATCTATGGACCACAAAATAATATTAATGTAAGGATTTGTTTTTTTTTTAATCAGCAGTGTTCTAATACTGGAAGAATAGAGCGTGTTTTTCTATTAAAAAAAATAGAGAGGAAGAAGATTTGATTATATAAATAGCTATTTCTAGGGTATTTTTGGCACGAAAGTTGTACTCTCTAATTTTAGGCAGAAAGAAATCTCAGCTGAGAATACATTATTTTCCATCAGCAGCCAGAACTTCATTTGAGCACTGATGTTTTGGAGTTCAGCTCAAGGCAGCAGCTTAAAAGTGCATTAAATTCTGGAACCCCAGCCTGGGCTGAGCTGTCAGATGCAAATGTTTCAGAGCATGTGCAGAGTGCTTTCACATCACACAGAAACTACAGCAATCCACCTTAACAATGGTAGGTGGTTTGATCCCAAAATCTTCTTCCTCCATCAAAAATAACTATTTCCCCGACAGAAGAACATGTTCTGGAGGAAATCCAGTTATGGAAACCTGATCTATGCTGACTGATAGTGGTACGGTACTTTGAAATTTTGTATGCAAATCATATGTCCTACCACTAAACTGTGATGTTTTTCACTGTGTATTCTTTATAAATCTTTCTAATGTCCTCACTTGAGCTTTGTGTTTCTTTCCTAAAGCAAAATGCTTGAAATGCTTTTGGCCTTTCTTCCTCCAAAATCCGTTCCATCCCCTTGATAATTTGGGTTACCCATTTCTTCACCTTTTTAGCTCTATAATATCCTTTTTTGAGAAGGGTGACATAGTGTTTCACACAATGCAGACAGGTGGCATCACAGGGTTTTTATATATACAAAGGGAGAATGATACTGGAGGTTTTATTTTCAGTTCCTTCCCTAATAAACCTCAGCACAGAATGGCTTTTTCCATCACTTCTGCACACTGTGTGGAGGCTTTCATTGATAGATCCTCAAGATGTATTTTCTTGGGACTTACCCCCAGTTCAGATCCCATAAGTATTTATGTGAAACTGGGGGATATATTTGTTCCAAAGCGCATCTCTTTGTACTTAAAATTTCCTTCACTCTAAACTTACACATTCCTGGTAGTAAGTTTCATTGCACTCAATGGGGCTTACTTCTGACTCAATATGTTCAGGATTCCACTGTGAATCTCCCGTGCCGTCTTGTTAAACATTCACCCAGTTTGGATAGAGACTTTTGGAGTTCTTCACAGTCTGCTTTCAGCATCCTGAATAATTCATTGTCATCCAGAAACGTGGATGGCCTCACCATGCAACTCTGATACCAAATCATTTTTTTTGTTCTGTGACAGCAGTTCGGGAAGAAGTCTCTTGAGGGAAGCCTCCCTGCTTATTTCTCTACATTGCAAAAACTCTGTTTTTTTCCCATCTCCCAGCTTCTTTTTCTTTCACAATCTACCAATGCGTATCGGAATCTGTCCTCTCATTGAACGATAATGGGCAGAGCAAACCATAGGAGACCAGTGTGAGGTAAATTATGCCAGAGTAATTTACTGCTAGTCCAAACTCCATTCAGGAGTGGGGCTACTGCCAGTTCAGCTAGCCAGAGCCTGGCACAGGGAAAAGAAGGTGTGTGTTTTTTTTTAAATAGAGTGTGACTAGCACTACCTTTTTTGCCAGCGTGACTTCAGCCAGGTTGCTAGGTCACATAACCAAGATAAACCAAGTTTGGAATAGGGGATCTCCCTGACCATCTCTCCCTCCACACTGCTTTTTTGAGACTGACCACACTGCTTTTTTGAGACTGGCACTGGCTGAACCCTGGCTGAAGCAGGACAGAGGACTTCTGCTGGGGTATTTCAAGCTGAGGGCTCAGCACAGAGATTTGCCTGCTCCAAACTCTGCTCATCTCAGCAGATCTTGAGTTTGGATTGCTCCCTAAGTTTTTTTCCAGAGTCTTTGGGAGAGATTTAGCCAAAGCATGCCTACAAGTTTACCTCTTCCTATATGTTCTCTCCAAAGAATTCTAAAGTTCAGTGAGTGAGGCTCTTTATCAAAGGCATTTTGATTTTCCCTGTGCAAGGCTTACTGTTCTGGTAGGAGAGATACCTTAATCATGAAGGACCACTTACCTGCAGATGAGGTGGAGCGGCAATTGCGGCTTGGCCTGTGACTCCTCTGACCAAGTGGTCGTTGGGGGGGGGGAGATATCCCCTCCTTCTCTGGCCACACAGGTTCCCCTGAGGACTACGCATTAAACAGACCAGTCACATACCCTCCAACATATCTCCGATGAAAATAGGAATGTCCTACCATACCCTCCAACATTTCTCTGATGAAAATAGGGATGTCCTAAGGAAAAGCGGGGTATTCTGGGATCAAATCAGAAACTGGGATGGCTTCTGTAAATCCTGAACTGTCCTTGGAAAGTAGGGTCTGCAATCACAGGCTTTGCAGGATTTAAACAGATGAATCCAAAATAGTTTATGAGGGCTTGGCTTGCTGGTGGACCTGGATGAGGACTTCAGCCTTTGCTCTTCACTCAGGACTCACATGGTAACAGCAGCTCAGTTGAGGATGAATTCCCCACCCTCCTACCCTATGTAGCACAAGACCCTGCCCAAAGGCCCAAAGGTAAACAGGCAAGTGCCGTGCCTTCCGGGCTAGGTAGGAATTTTCGGCCTGTTGAGATCTTTAGCAATTGTCACAACTTTCTCACAGGTGAGGCATTGGGTTGGGTCCCTAGTCTGTGTGTGGGAGGTAGTTGGGAGCCCATTCACTACTACAGGGGTTCACGGGTTCTGCATTAGGGATGTCCGGGGGGGGGGTGCTTCTGTCCAGATGCCGATGGGGACTGATGGGCCATAGCACCCCACCCCAAAATTGAGGTCTTGAGGGATCAGCCCTGCTTAATGTGCATCATAGAAAAATGCTTCACCCAGGATCAACCCTGAAAATATCCACCAAGGAGTTGGCTTGATTGATTCAGGATGCGTACCCAATGCCTATGCCAAAACCTACTTACATCTGTAAGCAATAAAGTTGAGGCCTATTTGAACCCAAAAACAATGTCCAGGATGTTTGTTGCATCTGCACATGCTCTCAGCCTGGCCCAGTTTCCCTGCAACTGGGACTGCAAGGCGGTTTTCCCAGAGTGAGGCTCACCCACTGCATTCTGGGGGTGCCAACGCTTTGAGATTTCCCCAAACACGGGAAGCTCAACCACATAATACTAGCTTTCGCAGTCCTTTCCACTAATTTACCCAGGATAGAAGCTGGTTGCAAGCATGTATTGTCCTCATTTTCCAGGATCCTTTTATTTTTAAAAAAAATGGTGTTGCATTAGCTACCTCTCAATCATCTGGTAAAGAGGCCAATTTCAGTGACAAGTTGTATATTTTTGTTAGAAGAGCAAAAAAAATACATTTGAGTTCGTTTGTAATTTGTCGGTGATTTGCAGTTAGCTCTGGGACATTTCTCTGTTTGCCTCTATTTGCCTAAATTCTTTAGATTATTATTATTACTATTTTCCTAACTGATTCAGTTTTGTGTGGTGCTCAACATCTTCCACAGTGAAGACTGCCACAAAGAATTCATTTAGCTTCTCCACAACCACCCTATCTTCTTTCAGCTACTTTTTCATACTTCTGTTGTCTAACAATCCAACAACCTCGCTAGCAGATGTATTTAAAGAAACCTGCATTCATTGCTTTCATGTTTTTAGACATATGCTCCTCAAATTGTTCTCTTCCTTCTTCTTGTCCTCTGCATGTCCCCTTGGTTGGTGCTCGGTTGTATTTTCCCCAGTTAGTCAAGTCTTCCACTTTTCAAAAGAAGTCTTACTGCCTATTATAGCTTCATGGGCTTGTCAACCACACTGGCATCCTTTTGGACTTGCTAGTGGTGATACCTTACCTCAGAGGGCCACATTTCCATTTAAGGAAACTTCTGAGCCCGAGGAGGACACATGCCAGCATGGTCAAAGGCAAATGTGGGTGGAGCTACAGGTGTGACTCCTATCTTTGTACAGGAGGCCACATTCCAGCCATACAGATGTCAGAGGTTTCTACACACCTTATGTGTGCCTAGGAATGGAACGCAATTCCATTCAGGCAAAAGCTATTGAGGACATGCAGCTATTGAGGAGCGTTAACAAGGACCGTATACTGGGGAATACTGGGGACCATATACTCCCTCGGCCAATAACGTGAGATGAGCGCCGGAACCCCAGAGTCGGTCACGGCTGGACCTAAGGTCAGGGGTCCCTTTACCTTTACCTTATACTGGGGAAGGGGTATGGCCTAAGGAAAGTCCTGTGGACCACAGAGAGATGGACACATTTTTGGCATGAGGTTCCCTATCCCTGCCTTATCTAACCTGTAGCATGTCTCTTTCCTTTAACACTCTGCTACAGAGTAAGCTCCTGGTCATGCGCAAAGTATCCAAAACACATTTTCTTCTACATCAGTGCCGCTCCAGGTCACAGGATGAATGGCACTGGTGTTGAGAAGTTCTATATCAGGCATAGACAAACTTGGCCCTCCAGATGTTTTGGGACTACAACTCCCATGATCCCTAGCTAACAGGACCAGTGGTCAGGGATGATGGGAATTGTAGTCTCGAAACATCTGGAGGGCCGAGTTTGCCTATGCCTGTTCTATATGTCCTCTATGAACTCAGGCTTCCAACAGCACTAAAGCACTGCCGGAAGGAGATGTGCTGTGGCAGCTATCATGTCACTTCAAGAGGGGGCTCCTCTGTTTCCATTGTTTGTAAAGTTTCCATGAACTATATCAAGTTTCTGGAGCATTCCAAAGATGGTGGGTGAGGCAGCAACATATGCAAAGGTTAATCATTTAACCTGTTATTAGTTCTCTTTTAATAAATTTGGTTCCCCCCCTTAATCTGCTATTCACTTGATCTCTAATCCTACTCATGAGACCCCTTATTGTTGGTGTGTAAAAATCCCCTCCCTCCTCCACCCTCCTCCCTTTGCCATCTACACTGTGATCTTGAAATTAAACGGCTTGAATGGAAGATACATTAAATATGGTTTCATGGGATTTATTATGAGAAACTGTCTTTGCAAATAGCCCTGTTTCATTTGATTCTGAGGAGTAATTGGAAAATGAGTGAATAATTATTTTGTTCAGATCTGATTGCCGAAGAAACATATACATCCATATGTTCCCCAGTAATGAGAAACTCTCAGGTGAAAGGGGGCATTGAGAAGGCTAATTAAAATAGCAGGAAAATATTGTCTACCACATAAGCACATAAAAAAGAAATTGTTAGCAAACATACTTAAGGGTACTATTTCCATCACCAGGCGTAAAAGTTCAAAATGCTAAGTATGTTTTTTTAAAAAACCACAACTGCAACTCGCAAGTGATGCAATCTAATGAGACCGCCTATGTGCATGTGACCAACAGGGCTTTCATCTTTTCAACGGCCTCATTGCAAATTTCTTTTGGTAGCCCATAATATGGGGCAGGTTGTTGATAGAGCTAGCCACCTGCCTCTCTGAATTTGGCCATGCTGTTCCTTATGGGTAGGTGTTATTCACATTAGGGTGGCCAGTTCCAGGGAGTTCTTCTCCCATAATCCTCATCTAGAATGCTGGGAGTTGTAGTCCAACTGTTGGCTATGTGCATCCTCATTGGTCCCACAACAGCGAACCACCTATGGAAACCCTACAAGCACAACATTTTTTTATTTTTTTATTTAACACAAGCATAATAGTCCTCTCCCACTGTTGCTTTCCAGCAACATGTATTCAGATGGGTGGTGCCAATGGTTTATTTATTTATTTGTTTATTTATTTATTCATTCCCTGCCCATCTGGCTGGGTTTCCTAAGCCACTCTGGGCAACTTCCAACAGAATTTTAAAAACACGATAAAACATCAAACCTTAAAAACTTCCCTCAACAGGGCTGCCTTCAGATGCCTTCTAAAAGTCAGATAGTTGTTCATTTCCTTGACATCTGATGGGAGGGCGTTCCACAGGGCAGGTGCCACTACCGAGAAAGCCCTCTGCCTGGTTCACTGTAACTTCACTTCTCGTTAGGAAGGGAACTGCCAGAAGGCACTCGGCGCTGGACCTCAGTGTCCGGGCTGAACAATGGGGGCGGGGACGCTCCTTCAGGTATACTGGGCCGAGTCCGCATGGGTTGCCAGCACTCAGGGCTGTGTGGAGGGGTCGGGTGGCAGAAAGGGAAACAAATGGAGTACGCAGGCGCATTCAATTGCCTAACGGTTGTCTGCATCACCTAGCAGATCACAGCTGCAGAGATAAAGGAAGAAGGGTTGTTTCGTTGTCTGAAGAGGTGACTCCCTGGTTTGCATGGAGAAGCTTTTTTTCAATGGAGACCAGTGATGGAAGCACACAGCTGTATTGAGGCAGCACAGCATCTTGAAATTTTTCACAGTTTTGCACCCAGGGCAACCGCCCTTGTGCGCTCCCTCCCACTGGATGGTGCCTCTGATCTGGCATACAGCCATCAATAATGACACTGGTGTGGTCATGCCACCCTATTCTGCTTTAAAGCAGGTACATTCTGTCACATGATCAGTCACGCCATGGCCACTCCCCTTTGCCACGGGTCCGCAATTGCGATATTTGTTTATTTACAATATTTATTTACAACTTCCAGGTATTTCTTTCAAGGCAGTTTTCAGGAAATGGAAATGACAAGTAAGGAAACAATACATGCATACGTTCCAAACAACAGCTGATAAGATGCTTCAAATGCCAAAAAATGGTTTTACATGACTCAGTGAATTAGAAATATGAACGATAGCAACATTTGTTTGACTACATCTCTCTGGAGTAGGGTTGCCAGACTCAATAGAGGACAGGACTTCTGTGCCTTTAATTGCCCTGCTCTCTTTTGAGTCTGGAAACCTTAAAGAGAAACCAGCAGACCCTTTGTTTAATTTCCAAGCAAAGGGTCTACTGGTTTCTCTTTAAGGTTTCCAGACTCAAAAGAGAGCAGGGTAATTAAAGGCACAGAAGTCTTGTCTACTATTGAGTCTGGCAACCCTACTCTGGAGAGGGCATTCCACCACTAGAGCACCATGAAAAAATGAAAACATCTTTCTCCCTTGCTCCACCAAGCTCTGGAGGAGATGGCACTTGTGGAAGGGCATTAGGCAACGATTTAATGTGTGGTCAGCTCTTAGGAGGAAAGGGGATCCTTTAAGTACTTGGGACTTAAACATTTAGGGCTTAAAAGGGGTAAGCACTAGCAATCTGAATTGGAACCATATGTGACTACACATATGGTAGTACCATTTTAAAACTGGTGGGTTATGATCTGAGTAATCAGTGCAAGTCCCACCCCACCCACCCACCCCCCCAAAAAAAACCTCTGGCCACTGTTTTCTGCACTCAAGATTTTGAACCATTTTCAGGGCTAGCTCACTGCAGTCATCCAGACCAGGCTTGAAATGGGTGGAATCTGTCAAATTGTGGGTTCTCATTTTTCAGTTCTACAGTTCCCTTCTTCCTGCTTTCACATCGCTTTGCAATTTATTTTTATAAAGAGCTCATGAAAATTCGTAGACAATGTAATACAAAATCTATCCTAATACTGTACACAGTACAGAATTTTGGTATGTTACGATCGCTAATATACGCATCCCTGTGCACAATTTACAATTGTGTGCAATTGTACACTTTCAGTGGTGGGAGAACTGCATTGCGAAATTAGGAGAAGTGTAATTTTTTAATGGATGACTGTGTTTTGGTTTGCGCATTGTTTCAGGAAGTGTGAATTGGGTAGATTCGCATTTAAATATGAACTGAACCAAATTTCTCCCCCCATCCTAAGACATAACCAAAGCGTGGAAAGTTTTATATACCTATAGATTAATATTACCCTTCCTCATTTGACAATTGCTCTGACTCTCAAGCGACTATGGGGAATTAGACTGCCAGACCTGTGGAGAACATAGCTGCCAAGTCTCCCGTTTTCCCTGGGAAATCCCCGTTTTTCCAGCTGTTCCTAACTGAAAAAACGGATTTTTTTGTTTCCCCCCGGTTTATTCTGGTGTGGTGGCCATTTTGGAACTGGGCAGAGCATGCTCAGAAACGACTTTTGATGCTGCTTTGCCCAGTTCCAAAATGGCTGCAGTGCGACTTCTGGCGCGGCGGCCATTTTGGAACTGGGCAAAGCAGCATCAAAAGTCACTTCTGAGCATGCTCCGCCCAGTTCCAAAATGGCGGCAGCGCTACTTCCGGTCTGCTATTTCCGGCCCGGTCCCTTATTTCTCTGACAGCAACTTGGCAGGTATGGTGGGGAAACAGGGACATTTTAGGACTGTGATTTCACAGCCCAGCTCCAGCCGTTCCACAATATTTAAGTTTCTATTGAGACTTAAAGACTGCACACATCCGGCACTTTGTTTCCATAAGGAATTGTCTGTACTCTGTCTGGCACTGCAAAAGTCAACAGGGAAGAAATGTCCATTCCCGGCAAGGTTTACCTTCTGAGACAAAGGTGGGCCAGAGGAGGCAGGAGATAAACAGGCCAACAGAGGTGAAGTGATAGGTCTCAAAGTCACACAGCAGCTGTATGTTAAGCCCTCGGCACAAGCGCCTTGAGAACCATTTCCTAGCAAAAGGCTTCAAGCGCCGTTTTTGTTCTCTTCCTTTATAGCCAATAAGTCTTCTCATTGAGCTTTTACTAGGGGCAATCAATATCCAGAAAGAAACTTCATTCAGTTTTGCAGGAAAATTTATCTCCCTTTTCGTTAGCGCTATTGGAAGCGTTTGCAGCTAAATAAATCCCCAGGTAGTTAGATCTCAAACAGTCAAATATAAAATTAGCAAATGCAACATCTGTTCAAAACTATTATTTTATAATAACATTAATTGGCAGATGTCTTCAGATGACAAAGTGAAATGTATCTGCCCTAATTTGTTCTTTTCCACTGAGGTGACCTTGTGATTGTTGAAGGAGATGTTCCTAGCAGTGGAGTCCTCTACCCTTCGACTCAGAAACAAACCCCATTGAATTCAATGGGATTCATTTCCAGGTAAGTCTCCACAGGAATGCGTTCTAAAGCAGCAGTAGGCAACAATTCATTGGATTCAATCATGTGGGTCTGCGTGATAGGAACTCAGATACAGAGACTACCAACCCTCTGAAAATGATAAATCCAGTGTCCAGAAAGAAATCACATTGCAGAGAAAGTTGCTGTCTCTTCTGCCAAGTTTGGCATTTCACAAGGCACATACAGTTTGCACAGAATTTCTGTGCCAATTCAATTACTGTCTGATTAATGAAGTGTTTCAGGTTTATTTCAGGGGTACTGCTAGCTATTAATTAGCACATGGGGGCCAATACTCTTTCCTGCTTTACCCTGATATGATTTGAAAAATCCCAGTGCAATTAAATAAGCTCTATTATGCTTTAAATAGTTCCTCCCCAAAGAAAAGGAAAGTTAAAGACTAGCAAGGATTTTAAACCACACACACACACACACACACACACACACACAATAAATAAATAAATTTAAATTATACAGTGTGGCCTTTTCTATATTTCTCAGCAGAACAAGACAATGACTGAATCTAGACACATCAAAAAAGTGTTTCAGGAAAACGCGTTGTAAACCTCACAGTGTGAAATCATGTTGGCGAAAGATGGGACTCCACAGCGCCATCTGGTGTCACAGTGTTGTTGTTTAGTTGTTTAGTCGTGTCCGACTCTTCGTGACCCCATGGACCAGAGCACGCCAGGCACTCCTGTCTTCCACTGCCTCCCGCAGTTTGGTCAGACTCATGTTGGTGGCTTCACTGTCCAACCATCTCGTCCTCTGTCATCCCCTTCTCCTTGTGCCCTCCAACATCAGGGTCTTTTCCAGGGAGTCTTCTCTTCTCATGAGGTGGCCAAAGTATTGGAGCTTCAGCTTCAGGATCTGTCCTTCCAGTGAGCACTCGGGGCTGATTTCCTTCAGAATGGATAGGTTTGATCTTCTTGCAGTCCATGGGACTCTCAAGAGTCTCCTCCAGCACCATAATTCAAAAGCATCGATTCTTTGGCGATCAGCCTTCTTTATGGTCCAGCTCTCACTTCCATACATCACTACTGGGAAAACCATAGCTTTAACTATACGAACCTTCGTTGGCAAGGTGTCACAGTGGTATAATGCATATAGCATGCGTTTTCTTTACTTATTTGGCTGAGTCCAATGTCACAGTTCGCTGCAGGATATCAGTTCCCTACGAAGGGAATGTATGAAGGCAGCATTTTCTGTTCCTACCTGACTTCGTCACCATCAGACATGTTTCCGTTCTGCTGCAGTTTGCTTTCCACCCAATTCCATGTTACTCGTCATTTAACATAATATATGTAATTGTTCGTGTAAGTTTTGCAAGTTACGAATTCAACATCATTAATAGTAAAATAAAAAAAATCCTTCAGTAGCACCTTAAAGACCAACTAAGTTTATATTTTGGTATGAGCTTTCGTGTGCATGCACACTTCTTCAGATACACTGAAGAATACACAGTGTATTCTTCAGATACACAGTGTGCATGCACACGAAAGCTCATACCAAAATATAAACTTAGTTGGTCTTTAAGGTGCTACTGAAGGAATTTTTTTATTTTGCTTCGACTCAGACCAACACGGCTACCTACCTGTATCATTAATAGTGTATTTCCCCACCATTCATCTCAATGCAAACAAAACAGAATCTAAATAGGGGGCGGGTGTCATTGATAATGTAGCATTCCGGGCAAGAGACAAATAAGCAGACTTGGCAATTTCAACTCGTGTTTCCATTTTCATCAGAACTCTCCACCATTCCTAGCTACAAGTTATCTGCTCTAAGGATGAGATTTGGGGATTCCTTCGGCATAGGCATTCCTGCAGCAGTGCCTCTTACTCCAGAGTGGGTTTAAGGAGGGCACTAAAGATTTTTGCGACTTATTGCTATCTTAATCATCTGTCTATCAACCACACCAAGTCCAAAGTACTGATATTTTCAAGGAGTCGAAAACTTTATACATGGAAACTGGAGGGCACGAAAATAGAACAAGTACATAAATTTAAATATTTAGGAATTTATTTTCAATATAATTTAGGGTGGAAAGCGCAAGTTGAATACCTTCAAAACAAGACAAAAGCCCTATCGCACTCTCTCCTCCTTTTTTTTCTATTCTGAGGGGGCCTTATTCATCCCTGCGGCCTTGAAAGTGTATAGCATCAAAGTGATGGCCACAATGGCCTATGCTACACCTTTATGGGCGGCCTTTGCTAATCTCTCACCTTTAGAGTCGCTTCAAAGCCAATTCTTACGCTGACTTCTAAAATTACCAACATGCGTAAGTAATGCGGCTATTCGCTTAGAAATGAAGATCCCCTCAGTGGAGTTAGTTTTATGGAGGCGAGTTTTGATTTATTGGATATCCCTATGGCATAAACTTCCAAACCACTATCTCATTCAATGCATGTGGCGGGATGACTTCACAAATTTGTGGTCAGGAAAAATCCATGCCAAATTGCTGTCCTATGAGATCTTGCCCACTGAATTGCTCAAACTGGATCTAAATGCGGCAAAAAGGTGTATAAATCAAAGGCTGGATGATGCGGAGCTATACCAAAATTTCTTAGCTGGTGGTGGAGTATGCTCGCCGTTAAATTTCGGCATAACCCCTATCTACCATGCTCTGTCCTATTTAACATCGCTTACGGCCGCGTCTCACCGATATGCCTTCATTAAAGCTAGGTTTAATGTTTTTCCAACAAACGTGCTGAGACATAGATTTACTAAGGGCCAAGTCTCTTCAATGTGTGCTTGTGAAATTAAAACATCTGAATCTCTACATCATGTTATGTTTATCTGCCCTATGTACAGTTCGGCTCCTGCTAGTATACTAAATTCCATAATCCAGCCTATGGCTGACAAACCAGTTGACCTACAGCTTGCCTGGGTTCTTCAAGATGTGAATCCTTATATTACTCTACAGGTTGCTAAATTCCTAACAGCCGTCCTCTCGTACAAGAGACGGAATGGAATGTTAGCAGATTATTTATAGTTATAAGAATTTTCTATAATGACATCAGATATTGATTTTAGCGTAGTGCCTAATTTTTTAATCATAATCTTAAACTTTTCTTTTTAATTGTTAATATTTGTCCTTGTGAGCTGTGAATTGTGTTATATTATTTGTGGCTTGAACGAGTCCGCTGTTTTATTTTATTTATTTTGTTGTGTTGTGTTTTATGATGGGCATAAAGCTGAATAAACATCCTGACTGACAGTGCCTCTCCTTCCTACATCACTGGGGTAGCATGTGTTGTAAAGTTGTGGGCACAGGGGAGGGACACCATGCAATGGCTCATCTGCTTTCCTGACATCCTGTTGCTTCATGAGATCAATACAATAATTTTGTCTGTTTCATGTAAAAATGCCCCCTCCCATGTGTGTACTCGAATCCAAAAACAAAAAAAACCCTCTCTACTTCTCCAAGGAAGGAAAGAAGGAAGGTGAGTCATGTAAAAGCAATTAGGAAAGACATCTATAAAGATCCAACTTTTAAAAAATAAAAAAAATAAATGGAGTCCACTTTGCTAAAGGGTGTGAAAGAAAATGAAATTAATGTTGATAAAGATGGAGGCTTTTGGTTTCACTTTCATTGACTGGAGCAACAGAGTGCAACTAAGGAGGTTGAAAGGAAAGCCCTTTACTTAATTAAAATACATTAGATACATGAATTTATTTGAGAGTTCATGTTAAATAAAGACAAATGAAATGTTTTATGGAAGGCGATGAAATACATTATTTACTCTGGATAAGTAATTCTCTTCTGTCAATACACCAGAATATATTTAAGTCTGCGCCATATACCTACACCGTTAGGTGTATTAATTATTCTGCTAAGCAATGCACGTGTTTGATTTGTAATATTCAGAATGATTGCTGTAGGGATGATTGCCAGCAGAAGCCCATGATCTGGAATGCTGGCAACGCATATTCTGTGAGTCAAATCAGAATTCTCCTTGCCATATGGAGACTGTGCATAATATGGAACGCACAGTACAATGTTCAGGAATTCGCTGCATCTTTTCCGGTTGCTAATTGCCTCTCTTGCCACTTTACCTTGCCGCAGCGCAAAAAATAAATCAGTCAAAGAGATCCTCATAGCATTCTCAGGTCACCGCCAGGATTTTGTGGGAAGGATTCAACGACACACCAGAAATTTAGATTTGCACAATTAATGTGGATTAAAGTGCTCTGTTGACCTGATGCGGCAAATCCACTTTAGAAAAGAAGACTTTTGCAGCTGCAAGAATGATGGGGAAATAAGCTGAAAAAGTGTGGGGCTGAACATAAGGGGAAGATGCCCACAAGCAAACCAGGATGAATGTGTCAGAGAACCTCCCCAATAACAAATCAGTATAAATGTTCTAACCCCTGTGAAATATTTTCTGATTTGGGTTCAATGTGGGATTGAAATTCTTCCATTGCGGCTCCAGTTCAAGCCAGTTAAGAATCGACAACTGATCTGGCACATGTTGGTTCCTTTTCATGTGGGGAAATGTAAACAATATTACAGTGCTGATCTCCCTATCTGATAAGGTGATTAATATCTCTGTCGTGTTGTATTCTAACCTGACAGCATGCTAGTTAAACATGCCAGAAAGAAAAGCCCGCAGTAAGGACAGGAAGTTAAAACATGGGAGGAAGATAATATGAACGAGGGAGAACACAAGAGAAACTGTACGCTGAGCCTAAATTGTTACATTTCAGTGAAACAGGCATAGTAAGAATTCCTATCCTCCTTTTCTACTAGGAGTGGACGACCCTGTGTCATGGACTGGTTGGACACAGAGGAATGGTGGGAGGAACCAACTGGGGCACCCCCAAGGGAAGAAGACTCAGAGCCGGGGGTGCGGTAGTGGGGCGAAGATGAGTGGTCAGAAGGAGAAGACCAGGAGGAAGAGGTGTCAGAAGCTGAAGAGGTACCAAGACTTAGTGAGCAGGGAGAGTCTGTGGCAGACAGAAGTCCAGAATCAGAGGCAGAAGCTGAAGCAGGAGAGGAGGGAGGCCAAAAAGGCAGGGATGGGTCAGGCTTGTGTAGAGGCACAGGTGTCTCCCTCTCCTGCTGCAACAAGCTCTCCTCACCCCTGGTCTCCCAGAAACAGGAAATGCATGAAGTGGGAGGAGCAAAGACAGGCATGCAGGCATAGCCTCCAACTGCTCGGGGGGGGGGGCGTGGACCCTGCTAATACACATATTTTTCCAAAGCAATTTCCTCTTAAGTACTGCATTTTCACTGATATGTGCGTTTTTACGGACACCTTGCCCCATTATTGTATAGGTCACTTGACTGGATAATTGCACTGCAGCATCTGGAGAACCAATCCAGGGTGATGGCACTGCCTGGCAGCTTCAGGGTTGCTGTTGCAGAACTCGGCAGGGAGGAGGTTGGGGACAAAGCTAGAAGTCGCTATCTCTGCTTGTCGTTGATTCTGGCGCCACCTTCTGTTGGCCTCCCTGCCTTCTGGCCAATAGGCATCAACCACTACAGCTGTAAGGGACCCAGGTGGCGCTGTGGTTAAACCACTGAGCCTAGGGCTTGCTGATCAGAAGGTCGGCGGTTCGAATCCCTGTGACGGGGTGAGCTCCCGTTGCTTGGTCCCAGCTCCTGCCAACCTAGCAGTTCGAAAGCACATCAAAGTGCAAGTAGATAAATAGGGACCGCTACAGCGGGAAGGTAAACGGCGTTTCCATGTGCTGCTCTGGTTTGCCAGAAGCAGCTTTGTCATGCTGGCCACATGACCTGGAAGCTATACGCTGGCTCCCTCGGCCAATAATGCGAGATGAGCGCGCAACCCCAGAGTCGGTCACGACTGGACCTAATGGTCAGGGGTCCCTTTACCTTTACCTTTTTACTACAGCTGTATATAGAGAAATAAACAATACATTTCACCCCCTGAAATCTGATGGAGAAAGTTGCAATAAACTAAGTTAAATCTAGGTCTCTTGCTTTGCTCCCTCATCCACCCTCCACACTGCAATATTCCCTCTCTCTGATCTTAGAGTTACCCCAGAGTTTGTACACTGAGAGGCTGTCTTATTTTGCGCAACCTGGGACGATGTAGCAATAAACACCGCAGATGCCGTTGTAAGGAAACTCGCTTTTTAACAGCCAGTACTGTGGAGATCAAAGGTTATAAAGCAAATATTTCCTCAACAGCATGGGGGAAAGGAACTCTCCCGTGCATTGAAACCAAGTCTCTCCTCTGCCCCGTCTTCCACCAGATTGTTTATCTTCATATTTAATCCTAAATCAAAACTTTTTGCTTCCTTTGAAATCCCCTGGATGCTTTGCCGAGCCAGGAACTCGCAGATGCCCCTCAAAAGTTTGCATTAGGCAAAACTGGGTGGCACTTGTTCGGCGGAGTACAGGATTCTGGAAAACAGTGGTCAAATTACAAGGGGAAGAGGACAACAGACTTCTCCGTTTTCTAATGGCTTCCTTAAGTACTGTTTTTAGAAGACTCTGGCGGTCGGGTGTCCTGTTTTCTTTACCCAGGCATTGGGTCACACTGGAAATGCTAATTGTTGTCCTCACTGCAGTGTGCTTTTGCTTCTTTCTTTATGGAGCTGTTAATTTGCTTGTGTTATATACTAGACTTGTTTTTATGTGGATTCTGGACTTTTTGTATATTATATTTTTCTCCTGCATATTTTTTATTCCTCTTTTGCTTCGTTCTTCCTCCCTCTGGGGAATAGTCGGTGAAGAGTGGGTTAGAAATATATCATCAAGATACATGCTTTCCTTATTCAAAGCATTCACACCCTACCTTTTAGCCCCAAACGCTTCCAGTGTAGCTTATAAGAAATGGTAGTAAGATAGTCCTTGCCCTCAGGCTTAGCATCGAAAAGAACAAAGAAGAAGAGATTGTGTGGGAGGAAGGAAAAGGCTAACTCAGGCAACATTATATAATTCTGCCTACATAGATTCTGGCTTTCTTGGAGAGCAGCCCCTGCCCAGAAAATTGTCTCCCCAATTAGACCTAGGAGGAAAACACACTCCTATTTCCTAGATTATCCCGAATCTTTTGTTATGCACGTAGGGTGAATAAAGCTGGCTGTTGCTCTGCTACATCTGTAGCAGATTGGATTCAAACTTGAATGTAGCAGATTGGATTCAAAGTTTGAATGGATTCAAACTTCAAGAAAGAAGATTCCACCTCAACATTAGGAAGAACTTCCTGACAGAGCTGTTCGGCAGTGGAATTTGCTACCAAGGAGTGTGGTGGAGTCTCCTTCTTTGGAGGTCTTTAAGCAGAGGCTTGACAGGCATATGCCAAGAATGCTTTGATGGTGTTTCCTGCTTGGCAGGGGGTTGGACTGGATGGCCCTTGTGGTCTCTTCCAACTCTATGATTCTATGATTCTATGATCTTGCCTTCTTTCAGTTTTCTCATTCGCCTCGGTTTTTCGCATGGACCATATGCAGGTGAAGCCTTTTGATCTGTGCCCCATAGACGCCATACATACAAGATGTGACCGGAAAGTTCAGTGAATGGTCACAGAAATCAGACAGCAAGAAATATTCAAACATACAGACCTTACAGACCATCAAAGCAGGCTCCCTCTGATACAATGCAACATTGACAACATTCGTAGAACTGTTGGAAACTTCTGGAGAAGTCCTCTTTTCGTACTGCTTTCAGTTCCCTCATCACAGCAGCTTGGACGTGTGAAATGTTGGAAGATCTGTGCCCTTTCAGTGCAGATTTCAGTTTTGGGATAAAAGAAAGAAATCTGGTGGGGCCAGATTGGGAGAATATGGAGGATGGGACAACTCAGTAATCTCAGTCATGATTTCACACGGAATATGCAATTCTTCCGCCATCATTCAGACAGACAAATGCTGATCCCACGTCAATAACTCATGAACTCTCTCAACATTTGCTGCCGTTCTGCTCGTCGACGGTCTGCCAGACCGAGGGTGATCTTTGATGGTTTGCCACCCTTCATGGAAATGCTCAAACCACTCATACACTGTCTTTCGGGTTACAGCTTCATCTCCGTACACAATTGTGAGTGTTTCGTGGGTTTCCGATGCCGATTGTATGTTCGAATATTTCTCACTGTCCGATTTCTGTGACCATTCACCGAACTTTCCACCGAACCTTGTATTTCTGCCATACCCCTCTCTACCAAGACGCAGTCCAATATCTCTTTCCCGACCTACCCAGTATCAGTGTTGTTGGAATTCTGGAAAGGAGGGAGGGATGAGCCACTGACCTCCACTGCTGCCACCATTAATTACAGGTGTAAACCGCTTTGAGGTATGCTTGCAATCAAGTTTATTTTTAGCAGTTTTTAGCAATCAAGTAGTATATAGATTTTATGAAATTAAACAAATAAAGAGGGTTTAAATCCAAGCTGGAGAAGAAGGTCAGAGTTTCAAGAAGCCATTTGAGATTAGGAATGGGTTGATTTGTTAGTTTGGGTTCTCTTGGTTTTTCCTTTTTCTGATCTTCAATTTAGTCCTCCACATTTTTGCAGCAATTTATGTTTTGTTTCTAAAATCCTCCTGAAACTTCATCAGCATTTTAGTGTGAATTTATCCTAAGACAATGCATTTTTGTAAGGTACTGTCACTACTACATTTCTTTTTGTGCAAACTATCTCCCAATACACCTATCAGTTTTTTGGAAACATTGAAAACTGCACCACAAAATTCAGTTACGGTCAGATTTTGAAAGGTAGGTGTGTTCCGATTCACATATTCGTTTGAGAAATGCAAATTAGATCATTTCCCATTAAAGTACAGTAGAAACAAAATCAAATCCCCCCCCTTTCCATCTTTGAGACTAGCTTGTTAGAACTCTGTTCCCAATGATTTTCAGGTCTGAGTCGCAAGCATTCTGGGCCTTACTTGTGAGTAGACATGCAGAGGATCGTGCTTTTGGCTACTAAGTCACACAAACTCTCATGTCAAATTACAAACGCAAAGCTCGTGTCAAGAAACAACATTTATTGGAAACGCTATTTAATAATTGGTCCCTGAACTTTTAATATCAACAGTGGAGTTATTATTCCCAGGAAACTCTGTGTACGTGCTTGCATTCTCAGTCTTCACTTTCCTAGTTGGCTGCCGTAAGCCAAGTTTTAACCAAAGAAGAATGTTTATGTTTGAGATATGAGGGCAATAAAGCAATAGATGCAAACACAATGTTAAGTACAGTATTGGAAATGCAACACTGTAATTCTATATGGTAATCTATCCACACATAGTATGTGAAAACATATGCTTACAGACCATGACAGACATGTATAAATGAGGAGGATAAAAAAAAAAAACCCCTATCTCACTTGCAGCTAGGGAATTTCCATCAATTTAGAGTGCAGTCAGACTTTATTGTAAACCTACATGCATTTGGATTTTACTGCTTGCCTGTAACAAGTTTGCTTTTATAAAAATCTTTACTGAATTCATGCAATTTACTAGACAGATAAGGAAAGCTATTTTAGAGAATCTCTCCAGTGTGCAGAACCAAAACAAACAAAATATGTTGTAAAAAGTGCTAGAAGACAGCAAGGAAACAGATCAAATGTTTCTTGTTTGAGAGACAAGAACTCTTTCATACTCAGGTTATTGGGGGGGGGTACTTCAGGTGAATACAGTGAGGGGGGTGTTTGCACCAAGTCTCTTTTCAAAGACAAAGAGGGTAGACTGCTGTTCAGACATTCTCCCCCCCCCCACACACACATGGTAGCACCCATGGGGATCTCCCATATGAAGGAAGGACACACAATGCAGTGTGATCTACTCTCCTCACACAAATTGCTACTGGAAAGTGGTGCCTGTTTTCAGTGGTTCTTCGGACAGATCAGACATTACTTCCACAGCGCAGTTGCTTCAGATATGTTGAGTGTTTAGCTCTGGGGGGGGGGGTCTATAACAAGAAATAAGATGCTTATGAAAAAGGTATGCACACTTGTGAACTTTTTACATGTCTATCCCCAGTGCTTTTTTTCTTTTTCTTCTTTTCATTTTGACTCAAGAAAATCACCATTTTATTGTTCAAATCAGGAAAAAGAAACACAGTAAATGGACAAAATTACAAAAATTCACAAAATGTTTAGGGGTATGCGGTCTGTCCGTCCCCCCCAGAAAAAAGTCTATCCCACTCCACACCTAGGGCATCTCCACATTAAAACGACACCGATGTAAAAACGACACCGGGTCATACTACCATATGTGGTGGACCTGCCAGGATATTAGAAAATATTGGAAGAGCATTATGAGGAAATAAAAAAACCCTATTTAAACAACCGATTAAGAAAAAGCCGGAAATGTTTTTATTAAATATATTGCCCCCAGAAGTTAAAAAAGAAACAAGAACTCTACTGCTATATGCAATGACAGCGGCCAGGATCCTATTGGCAAGGAAGTGGAAAAGCGAGAGTTTGCCCACAATAATGGAATGGCAAATGCTTATGCTTGAATATTTACAGCTGGCAAAATTAACTGACTCAATAAGGGGATCATCACCACAAAAAATATCGAAAGAATGGAGTGTCTATAAAAATATCTAAAAATGTACTATCCAAACAATTCTTTATTAGAAAAAATAGAGTGACGTTTCAGAAAGGCAAAGATGAGGAGAATAGAAAAAAATCAGGAAAAGAAAGCAGAAAATTTATAACATCAATCCGTGGCACAGAAAGAATTTGAAATTGTATAATAAGGAGGTCTGGAAGTATCTAAGACGAAATAGGAAGAGATATTTTAGTTATAAACTGTTCACATTGCAAACAAAGAATTTTGTGTTTGATTATATATTCTTTGCATATTATTTCTATGTTTTTTGTTGAATCGGAAACCATATTCTATATTTATGTTATATTCATGTAACTTTTTTAAAACAATAAAGTTTGCTATATATAAATAAATAAATAAATCCATGATGCTGATTTTGCCTAACCTAACTTTGATTTGATTTTAGCCAGAAATTTCCATTATGGGGGTTAACGTGCTCTCGCTTTGTCTGGTTCCCAAAGTCATTTCATTTACAGTGGTGCCTTGTTTCATGAACTTAATCCGTTCCAGAAGTCTGTTCTTAAACCAAAGCGTTCTTAAACCAAGGCGTGCTTTCCCATAGCAGTGAGGGACTCAATTTACAAATGGAACACACTCAGCAGGCAGTGAAACATGTTCTTATTTCAAGGCAAAGTTCACAAACCAAAACACCTGCTTCCGGGTTTGCAGAGTTTCTTAATCCAAGTTGTTCACAAACTAAGCTGTTCTTAAACCAAGGTTGCAATGTATTTATTTCAGTGATTGATATTCAGCTATTGATATTCAGAATTATAGACATTTCTATTTTTTTATTTTTTAAAAATGTCTTATGGCTCTGCAGGAAAAAGCAACAACTTTTGTGTGGAACCCCAAACCATCTGACAATAACTTAACACAGGGGTCCCCAGACTACGGCCCGGGGGCCGGATGCGGCCCAATTGGCCTGCCAATCCGGCCCGCGACGACCCCCGCCGCCCGCTCTTACGGCGCGCAGCGCGGCAGCGCTCTTCCAGGTCGGGAAAAAAGCGCTGAAAATCCTTTGTGCGCATGCGTATGGGCCTCTCCCGACCCGGAAGAGGTCATTTCTGGTGCACTTCCGTGTCGGGGGAGGCCCATACGTATGCGCACAACGGATTTTCGGCGCTTTTTCCACCCTGGAAGCGCGCCGCTGAGCCAGTAAGCGCACGGGCGCGCGTTCCCCCGTCCTCCGACCCGCCGCGCAATTGGCGCGGTGGGAACTGGCCCAAACGCCGGTAAGTCAGGGGACCCCTGACTTAACAGCATGGAATATTGAGTGAGTAAGGGGGAGATGATGACAAATGAAATGTCTGGAACAGGGAGATATTATATATAGTAGGTGGGGAGCTATCTTGTCTAGATAGCTGACTTCCTGGCTCATCCCAAGAGCCATTTTTGAATGTCCCCAGGAACAGAGTAGAGCTGCCATTGGTCACAAGTGTGCCACTTCCCCACCAAAAAGAAATTCCGCAATGATCACAGGGGGGGAACCCCAAATAATATTGATGAGGGCTCGGTACATTTGGTGAGCATGGAATGCTGACTGACAGGGGAGGGGAGGGAGGGCAGAATCCAGGAAGAGGGCTGGATGGGATGGAATACTAAAGTGATAGATACCATATACCTATACATTTACACCATGTCAATATGCTCCGAAGCATTTGGTATAATCTGATAAATAGGTTCTTTTTTACAATTTAAAATGTTTATTAATTCTCTTGGCAAGCTTTACTGAAACTGCTTAGCCAATATTATCAACATTTAAAAATATAGACAGAAACATTAAGGCGAAGGTCAGGTATTCACTGATCAGTAACCAGTCTTTCGGAAGGAAAACAAAACACTTGTTAGCACCTGTCTCTTTGGCAAATTAAATTACTGCTTTTGTTGGCATACACCAAGCCAACACACGGTTGTTTTCTTCCTGTTATAACTCAGCAGGGTCTAAACTGGAACCAGCAAATGTTAATTCATGTTTATTTCCTCCCGCAGAGTAGGAGGACAGAATTAAACTGTTAGTTGAAACTGAAACATTGATCACACTCCACTCCTACCTTAAAACACGATCACTTGAAGGAACTCCTAGTTGGTGGAGGGTGGGGTGGGAATCGGAGCTTGAATGCTAGTGTAGCATTGGGGAATTAGTGTTACATGGTGGGTAAGAGAGTAGAAACTGAGAAAGTATGGTTCAGATTTCACCTCAGCCGTAACTTTGCTGAGTAGCCTTAGAGCAGCCTTTCCCAACTTGGTACCCTCTTCCAGATGTTGTTGGTACCCAACTCTCCTCGCCCCTGACCACTGGTCATGCTGCCTGGGGCTGATGGACAACATCTGGAGAATTCAAGGTCAGTGCAGGCTGCTTTAGGGCCAAACTGAACGTGACAATGGAGATATGTGGTGCATCTCTTTAAAAGATCATGTATCATGTATCGCCATTTCTCGCATCAAGTGTGGTTTCAAGCCTTCATGAACCTTGTGCTCTTCAGGTGCTGTTTGACTGCATTTTAGAAGAAGCAGACCACTTGTTTGGAGAGTTTCTTCAAAGACCTCCAGAAGTTGCCGCATTACAGCTTCCATCACGCTGGCTGGGGTTGATGGGAACTGGAGCCCCACACCATCGGGGGAGCCACTGGTTCCCCCACCCTTCTTTTATAGAGTTTCATAAGTGAGTAGAAAAGAAAGAAAGCGAGAATTAGCCCTGAATGTGTGTGTCTACATTTTTTAACTTGAGCAGCAGTCTGTTTTGCTAGGACTTGGGGGGTGGGGGTGGGGGTGTGCTTGAAAATTGGCACTTAGGTGGCAAGGTTCACTTTGAGCCATGCTGTATTGTGGATTTGGCCGCAATGCTCAGCAATTGGATTTAATTGGCTTTGGATTTCACTCTGCTTGTGGTGGCATTTCAAAGTCCGCAAAGCGCTTTGGGATCCTTTCCAGAAAAAGCAATTTCAAGAGAACTGGCCTTTATGATCCATGCAGGAGTTTCCTTTTTAAAAACTTTTAAGAGAAACCAGGCAGAGTGCCTGGCAGACTTTCAGAATAACTGAGGCAACGTTGGACTAGTTATTCTTGTCAAATGCCTTCTGTGTCTTCTGAAGCCAATCCAGAAAAAGGAGAGAAAACCGGGAGGGAGGGCAGCCAAGTAACAATTACTCTACTGCAGTCTAGAAAGCAATCGGCAATCAGTTAAGCCAAACATAGATTTTCTCCATTGTATTAATCCACCAGGACTTTGCCTGAATTTACTTGCTAATAAAACCTAAACAACTGATGGCTTTTAAAACTAGGTAGGGGTATTGTTTTGTATGTGATTATGTTATGTATTTTGTGCTTTTTTATATTGTAAACTGCTCCATGATCCTCCGATGAAGGGTGGTATATAAATTTAGTAGGAGTAGTAATATTATTATTATTAGTAGTAGTAGTAGCAGCAGCAGCAGCAGTAAAAAAGCAGAATATTTTCAGCAGAGTAAACTTCTGCTCTGTTGAACTAAGCACAGAGCTTTCTTAGAATTCCCTTGCCATGGTGGTTTTCTAAGCATATTCACTTCACATGTTTAGGTAGGTGAAAACCTTTCCCCATATGGCTCTTGGACTGGCCCAGAAAAGCCATGCAATATAGTTGGCCGTTTTCTGCGGCCCTTAAAACATAGCTGCCAAGTACCCCGTTTTCCCCAGGAAACCCCGTATTTTCTTACCGTTTCCCGCAGGTGTCCCGAATGGCAAAATACCCCATATTCCCCCGGATTACGGAGCTCCTGCCAGCGGCCATGTTCTTCTGGTGCCACGCCGGCACCGGAAGTCACTTCTACGCACTTCCGGACATGCGTAGAAGCAACTTCCGATGCCGCTGTGCCCATTTCCAAAATGACCACAGCACCAGAAGTTGCTTCTACGTACTTCCGGGCATGCGTAGAAGCGACTTCTGGCACTGCTGACATTTTGGAAATGGGCAGAGCAGCACCAGAAGTCTCTTCTACGCACTTCCGGACATGCGTAGAAGCGACTTCCGATGCTGCTGTGCCCATTTCCAAAATGTCTGCAGTGCCAGAAGTCGCTTCTACGCATGTCTGGACGTGCGTAGAAGAGACTTCCGGTGCCGCGGTGCTGCTGATCCCGGATTTTTCAATCTGGAACTTGGCACCTATGCCTTAAAACAGTAAGGGGTCCATGCAGTCTCTCTACATTACTTCTGAGTAGGCCACATGGAGGAGGCGTAACAGCAGTCATTATCTGCTCCTGCTCTGGTCCTTTGAGTCCAATCCTCATCATCAGATAGCAATACAGGAAGGAGTCTTATACCGAGTCAGACCATTGATCCATCCAGCTCAGCGTTGTCTACACTGATTGGAAGCAGCTCTCCAGGATTTCAGACAGGGTTCTCTTCTGGCCCTACCTGAATATTCTGGGGATTGAATCGGGGGCTTTCTGCATACAAAGCAGATGTTCTACCACTGAGCTATGACCTTTTCCTCTGCTGGTGACAGCTGGTGACAAGAAAGAGGGTGAAAAATAGTCCCTGCCAGTTTCAGTCTCCTTCTGGGCTCTTTCCCTGTGTTGCAAGAAGGAATACCAGCAGTTGCCACAGCCAGAGGTATTGAATGAGTGGAACTAGCCCTGCTTGGGGTCCACTGGCTAAATATTCTTAATTCCACTGTCATTCACTGTATTTCAATCATGTATCTTCTTCCATTTTAATAATGATTTAATTGGGTTTAATTGTTCAATTTATTTGTCCTATAACTGTAAGCCGGACACATTTTAATTAAAGTTTAATGAAATTGAGTAAGTCAATTTTTCTTCTCTGGACACATGCTGGCCATGAATTGGTCTTCTATGTGGGTTTGATATTCTGTCTTGCTTTATTGTCATTTAATTGATTTTATTGAGATTTCGAATGCTTTTAACTTGGTGTGAGCAGCCTTCAGAGTCCATTTATGGACTAGATTGGTGGAATTAAATTGGAAATAAGTATTTTAGGCTTACGCATGTGAACTCAGTGGCAACCTGTCCTCAACAGTTTGATATCCCTGAAGTGTTAAAACCGTAACCTTAACGTGCATAAAATATGTCTGGATTGGATGCATTTAAGTTAAAACTTGTGTAGAGGTTTGCATCTTGTAAAGAGAGGTTTACATTGTTGTTGTTGTTTAGTTGTTTAGTCGTGTCCAACTCTTCATGAGCCCATGGACCATAGCACTCCAGGCACTCCTGTCTTCCACTGCCTCCTACAGTTTAGTCAAACTCATGTTCGTAGCTTCGAGAACACTGTCCAACCATCTTATCCTATGTCGTTCCCTTCTCCTAGTGCCCTCAATCTTTGCCAACATCAGGGTCTTTTCGAGGGAGTCTTCTCTTCTCATGAGGTGGCCAAAGTATTGGAGTCTCAGCTTCAGAATCTGTCCTTCCAGTGAGCACTCAGGGCTGATTTCCTTCAGAATGGATAGGTTTGATCTTCTTGAAGTCCATGGGACTCTCAAGAGTCTCCTCCAGCACCATAATTCAAAAGCATCAATTCTTTGGCGATCAGCCTTCTTTATGGTCCAGCTCTCACTTCCATACATCACTACTGGGAAAACCATAGCTTTAACTATACGGACCTTTGTCGGCAAGGTGATGATGATCCCCTTCATGGATCACTAACTTGTCGTGGCGAAGGGGCTTGAATAACTCAGAGAAGCTATGAGCTATGCCATGCAGGGCCAATCAAGATGGACAGGTCATAATGGAGAGTTTTGACTAAACATGATCCACCTGGAGATGGAACTGGCAATCCATTCCAGTATCCCTGCCAAAGGATACTTTGTCTCCATGGACAAAGACAACATGTTTACATTAGGCAGGAGCAATTCTGTGTCCAGGAAAGCTGTTTACCTACTCCATCTGGTACGCAGGCTGAGACCCTACCTGCCCGCAAACTGTCCCACCAGAGTGGTGCATACTCTATTTATCTCCCGCTTGGACTACTGCAATGCACTCTCTGTGGGGCTACCTTTGAAGGTGACCCAGAAACTACAAGTAATCCAGAATGCGGCAGCTAGACTGGTGACTGGGAGCGGCCGCCAAGACCACATAACACCAGTCTTGAAAGACCTACATTGGCTCCCAATGTTTCCAAGCACAATTCAAAGTGTTGGTGCTGACCTTTAAAGCCCTAAACGGCCTCGGTCTAGGATACCTGAAGGAGCATCTCCACCCGCATCGCTCTGCCCGGACACTGAGGTCCAGCGCCGAGGGCCTTCTGACGGTTCCCTCGTTGCGAGAAGCCAAGTTGCAGGGAACCAGGCAGAGGGCCTTCTCGGTAGTGGCACCTGCCCTGTGGAATGCCCTCTCACCAGACTTTTAGAAGACATCTGAAGGCAGCCCTGTTTATGGAAGCTTTTAATGTTTGATGGATTACTGTATTTTAATATTTCGTTGGAAGCCTCCCAGAGTGGCTGGGGAAGCCCAGCCGGATGGGCGGGTTATTAATAAATTATTATTATTATTATTATTATTATTATTATTATTATTATTACCTCTACCTCATCCACATTCTTCTCCCCAGGCCACACCCATCACCAGACATTGAGTGTTTGCACCTGACTGGAAGGTGTCCTTGTACTTCATTCATGCCTCCTGCTTGCCTAAATAGAGGACATAGAGAGGCATGCAAATGTGTGTACAAAACTAGTTTTTGTATGGTTGCAAAAAATAAATCTATATTTTAGTGTTCAGTCTGCACTTCAGACATCCCTGCCTGTGGAAGCATCTTCACTCTACTCTCTTCAGTGCCTCCCCAAACACCGAGATGCTGACCTGTTTTAATCTATTTTACTATTAATTTCAAAGGAAAAAAAGTTTCACATTGTTTTTAACTGCTTTTAAAAATGGGTCGTTTCAATGTTTCTTGTTAACCAGATCGAGGTTTTGCAATGATCATGCAGTATATAAATGTTGCTAGATAAAAGTAAATTAAATAAAAATGTAAGGTTCACGTTTATTGCTCCATTCACTTAGTGGTTTCAGGACCTGCCCCCTCCTGGCAATTGGAGATTTGCCTAGAAGGGAACATAGCCCACAGTCTGAAAAAGTTCTCTTCCAAGCTGCTTGAAGCCCTAAACACCTAAAATTCTGAGAAATAATATTGCAAATGACAGCTTGAGATACTACTGTCCACGGAATTAGGTTGATGGCTTCCGTGGAATACCTTTACTTCTCCCTTTATTACAAGCCTGGCATGTGATTGGATTGGACATGATAGTGAATGATGAATGACCAAGGTGGCCAATATTTTCCACTGGAAAGCTATTTTTCCTATCCCTGTAATCTGCTCGGAGAGACCCAGGCAAATAGCTCAGCGAGGGCCATTGTGTTGCTCTCTGACTCTGAGTCTAGAGCCTGTGTAGTCTTTCTAATGGGTATCAGCTATCTGTCAGTCGTATCAGTCAATCTTCATCTTTATTCAGCTCCTGGGTATTGTGTTGAAATTCATTTTGATATTCATCAAGTTTTCAAACAGTAGATAACAGCAGCTGAGGATAAAAAAAAATGGCATCTGAGTCAGCACTCTTTCCCTCAAAGGCTTGAGCATGGGTCGCGCAGAGAGTTTCATTCTGGCGCTGGCAGATAGTATAATGAGAAGATTTTTGCGGAAATTCAGAGGATTAGATGCAGATCTGGGACACAAAGCAGCAAGTTCTACTCCTGTGGAGGAGTGAAGGAAATGCACGGTTGGTGCAGAGATGAGAAGATCTGCCATGGAAGCGCTCCAAATGTAACGGAGTTAAGAGAAAGTTCCTCCCACCCTTTATCTCCATGGAGATGAAGAACACCAAGAAAGAAGGTGTGCTTCATACTTGTGATGTGTAAGCTGTAGCCTTGGCACAAAGGAGGGTGACCAAAATACTTTCTTTATAACAAACCCAATGAAACGTAAGGCATGAGGAAAATCCCACCAGAAATAGATGGCTTCAACTGTCTCAAGTCTTGGTTTCTATAGAGCAATGGTACTCAATCTGGTCTGTGAATCCCCAAGTGTGTCCATTGGCTTCATCCAGGGGGTTTGCATTACATAGTCATTGATTTTTAATTGTATTTTTATTGCTTTTCTCACATCGTATGGCAGTTTGGAATGGCAATGCATTAAAATACAACATTAGAAATAAAAGAAGCAGTAAACATAGAATCACCGAATTGTAGAGTTGGAAGGGACCGCAAGGGTCATCTAGTCCAACCCCCTTTTGCCCAATGTGAGAATGGCATCCATGAACCTGAGATTAAGATTCTCATGCTCTAATGGCTGATCTCTCTCTCTCTCTCTCTCTCTCTCTCTCTCTCTCTCTCTCTCTCTCTCTCTCTCTCTCTCTCCAATTAAAAATGATACAGCATTTAGCCCAGTGGTTCCAAACCTTTTTTGGGCCATGGTCCACCTAAGCATCTTTAAATCCTGATGCCCCCCCACGTTACATATAATTCTTATTATTCACGTGGAGGAAGCCTAAAAGGCCATTAACTTGATCTAACTCATCCTCAAATTGCCCCCCTGTGGGACGTGTTCCCCACGTTGGGAACCACGGATCTAGCCCCAATGGATAAACAGGGGGAAAAATCATTAAGCAATCCACTAAACTCACCAGCAATTGTCAAATGGTCCATGGGGAGAAAAAGTTTCCGAAGCCTTGCTCTAGAGCAGGCATCCCCAAACTTCGGCCCTCCAGATGTTTTGGACTACAATTCCCATCATCCCTGACCACTGGTCCTGTTAGCTAGGGATCATGGGAGTTGTAGGCCAAAACATCTGGAGGGCCGCAGTTTGGGGATGCCTGCTCTAGAGCTTATGCGCAAGACCTGGACTGGGGCTGTTTCTGACCCCAGCGAACTGAAACAAATATAAAACATGGCCTGGGCTCTCCATCATGGCATCCTGCTTGTTGTTTCATCATCTGTTACTCACACTTGTTGCTGAGTGAAAAGATCCAAGTTCAGGGGTTTTAAAAAGTGCTCTTTCTGCTGAATTGTTTGCAGCGAACTCCCTTGAAATTGCTGTAAGAGTCTCATTGCCCCGAAGCTGGTGATCAGCCATATGCACCAGCAGCAGAAGATGAAATGAAGTCAAAACTAGAGTTTAGCCTACGGTCTTTTTCACAGATTTTTTTTTTAAAGGATCAAAGTAAGGGGGGGAAACAACCATAGCAGACAATTTCAGCTTCTGGAATGAGACAGCGTACTAGGTTAACCAACTCTTAATATAATAATAAAAAATACATAGCATTTATGTAGCACTTTTCAGCAGCCAAAGCACTGGCATAGATTCGCTTGCAATAGTGGTGGGGAAACTTTTTCAACCTGAAGGCCATATTCACTTCTGGTCAATCTTCTGGAGGCCCCATTGGTGGCAAAAGAGGCCAGAGCAATGAGTGCAAGTTTTAACTTGTGTATTGAAGGCTAGTTTCTCATTTATCCAGCTCTAGCCCCCACCTACACAATCCAGAAGCTTGTGTTAAAGGACGGGTAAAAACACTGGAGGAGGATGTGAAGCAGAACAGGTGATGGATGTGATTCAGGACAGTAATGGCATCCCCTGCATGTGTCACAGAAAAAAAGGGACATCAGGTTTTTGTTGTTTTTTTGTGAGAGCTTGGTGGCCATTTTAGGTGCTGTGATATCACATGCTTTCACACTGAGGTCTTGCCCTGAAAAAGTACTTCCTCCTGAAAAAGTGTTTGGGGGGGGGGCTGTGATCCTGCACAGTGACCCAAAACACACGTTTTTGGGTGCCGTGCATGCATGCCCCTCCAAAACCATGTCTTTGGGGCTCCATCATCTTGCCCAGCTCACATGACTCACATGGGAGCACAGGTGGAAAGACACAGGCCCCGGTTTTGGGACTCAATATGTTGGAGGGTATGGTATGGGCAGAGTCCCTAAGGTAGGGTTGGCATTTTATATTTATATTTTCGCAAAGTTGTTTGGGGGGGGGGTCACACAATGGTTGAGCAGTTTTTGAGATATTTTAAGGCAATTTGCCAAAATCTAGACTTCCGACATGGGTTGCCATATGTCTGGATTTTCCCGGACATTTAAGCAATTTCCTCCCGGACACTGTTTCTGACTGCCATATTCAAATTATGTCCGGGAAATTCCAGGCGTAAGGAAGCCCTTCCCTAAGGCCAGATAATTTGTCTCAGAGGGGCACAATGGGGCCCAGGATGAGATTCCTCATTCCTTACTCACAACAACCAGGTAAATCAGGAAGGTATTTTAAAAATAGAGTCATTCTGTAGCAGAGGTAGCAGAGGTCCTCAGACTTATTTGGCCTACCACCCCCTTTTCAGGAAAAATAATAATAACTCAGTGCCCCCCTGGAAATCTGAGTACTTAAACCTTCTTTAAGTGCACAAACAGAAAGATGCAGTGAATTTGTAAACTTGAAGCTTGAAATTATAATATTATTTATTAAAACCAACCATAGTAACATTTAACCCAGGCATCCCCAAACTGCGGCCCTCCAGATGTTACGGCCTACAACTCCCATGATCCCTAGCTAACAGGACCAGTGGTCGGGGAAGATGGGAATTGTAGTCCAAAACATCTGGAGGGCCGAAGTTTGGGGATGCCTGATTTAACCCTATGTTAAATTTTTATTCAATGACTCCAAGGCTACTACTACCCCCCATGGATCGTTCCAGCACACACACACACACACACACACACACACACACACACACACACACACACACACACCAGTGGGCAGGAAAACTGTACTGGACCTCGAACACCTGTTACATAGAACCTGGACTTTCTGAAACAAAGCCCTTTTATTTTATCACCAGGCTTCATTAGTTTAACTGAAGGGCCACCTAGGAATATTCCTCTCCCATTCCAATGTGATGTCTCAGTGGGAGCACAGTTTGGAAGTCGGGGGGAAAGATCTGTCTGAGTCCCTCTCTCCCACCCCCCACCCTACCCCCCACTGTCCCCTGGACATATCCACCAGGTTCCAAATAGATGGCTGGTGTCCGCCTGGCTCTAAGAAAGCAGAGCTTTTAAGTATGCTTAGTGTTCGCCACAATCACAACTGGGATGGAGTTGTGTCCAAAGACTTAATCAGACGGCAAGCCCTATAGCCGGCATAGTGAATAAATAATGAACCAAATCAAAATCAGTCATGCATCTAATTGGGACATTTACACCGCTTGAGGCATGCCATGCTTTTTTTCCATGCTAGATATGTGCTAAGGAAAATTAATCAGCTAATCAGTTTCCAAGTGTCACTCTGAGCTTCAAACTTTTCTTTTCTTTTCTTTTTTAAAAAAGAGCTGACATTAGAGAGGTGATTGGTGGCACAAAACAACACCGGTGCCAGGACTCGGGGAAATAGCGGCCTCCTCTTCTTGCTGCTTCGTGATGGCAAGCAAGGCTCCCTTCGGGGTATTGTGTACAGCCCTGGGTGTCACAGTGGGGAAAGGAGGTGTGCAATTTGGAGAGGGCTCTGAGGAGAACCGTGAGAATGGCAAAGAGGCTCAGAAAACAGAAGAGATGGAAGGGGAAGAAGCGGCAAGCCTCACCTCATCTGTCTGGAAATGCCACTTTCCCATGCAAAACGCCTTAATAGCCTCTCAGGTGTGGGGACTGGCTGTGGTTGCTCGTGGGGGGCGGGGCGGGGTGGTGGAATTGCACTCTGCTTAGGCGTGTTTCCATCTTTTAAAGTTTTTAAATGGGGAACCTTTCTCAGCCTGAGGGCCACATTGAATTCTGGGTAGCCTTACAGTTGCCACATGTCAGTGTGGGTGAGAGGAGTTGATATGTTGGCAGCAACCTAAAATGGCTGGGGCAATACAGTCAGATGGGTGGAGTACAAAGAAAGACTTAATAAGAATAATAATTTCCAAGATTAAGGGGCTATGATATGCATTGTATGTGAGTGACGTCATGTACCCCGTGCACATTGTGCACGTGTGATGTTATGTGTGTGACACTACATCGTTTGGAGTCATGTTTCCAATGTTCGGTGGTTCTTCCTCTCTTGCGCTCAGGAGTAGCCAGCCAATGAAGCCATGCCACACTAGGCTCCACACTTGGCGTCCTCCATCCCCTCAACATTGAGGGGGGGCCTCCCAACAGTTATAGAGAGGGCCAAAGTCACCTCAGCCCCATAGAGTTGGTGCACCTGGTGTGGGTGGAGCAATGAAGACGCACATTATGCTGTACAGTAGGCTAGCATTGACACAAACACACATTCCCTCTCTATCATCCATCTAGACCCCAAAGAGGTGTCATCGTATCCCAGATAGGTGAAATCAGATACTGGAAGCAGATGATAGGGTTGAACTCAACAAGTCTTGGGGTGGACTATCATTTTGCCAAATCTGGGGGCTTCCTCCACTTCCCAATTTTGACAGTGAGGATAAAGTGTCATGGATCCTATCTGGAATATGTCCATTCCACACCGAAAACGATTTCACTATTGCAGACTTAGTAATTTCTGTTCTCCTAAAATCATAGAGTTGGCATTTCCTCTTACAGCATTCTGTCCCAGAATTAGAGTGCAGATAGTCCTGGTCCCAAGCTTCAATTAATACCGGTACTTCCAAAAATTTGTTTGAAAACTCATAACACTGGAGACTTTCTCGCGCCTGCTGAAAATCATTCTTTCACTGCTGAGACAACAAGCTGTACAAATTCAGGCTTTGCAATCAGGCCACAAATGCAAAAAAAAAAACACAAAACACCAGACTTGACTGTTATCATGGGTGGGAGTGGACTGTTCCTTGGATATTCTTCACCTGTACTCATTCAAAAAGTAGTTTCAGCCTGTTTCTGCATAAAAATCTCCATGGAAATGTGCACATATTTATTTAAATACTTATTCCTGAAAATGTCCTTCTTGTTTTTTCAAACAATGCATTTCTAAATGTACTAGGCAGAGGGCCTTCTCGGTGGTGGCGCCTGCCCTGTGGAACACTCTCCCAACAGATGTCAAAGAGGAAAACAACTACCAGACTTTTAGAAGACATCTGAAGGCAGCCCTGTTCAGGGAGGCTTTTAATGTTTAATAGATTACTATGTTTTGTTTTTTCTGTTGGAAGCCGCCCAGAGTGGCTGGGGGAGCCCGGCCAGAGGGGCGGGGTATAAATAAATTATTATTATTATTATTATTATTATTATTATTATTATTATTTTAATCAAACGTGCATTTAAAACGCATTTTGATTGGGTCCCCCTATTTTTGGTCCAAGCAATGCACTGCAATATTTGGAGAAGGGTGAAACCCAAGGATAACTGCAGTCAGGTCTGCACTTGCCTTGGGGAGGTATGGATCACATCAACTCATACCAAAATTTGAAGAAGAAGAAGAAGAAGAAAAGGATTCCACAATCATTCCTAACCATGGCATCCCTACGCCTGCTTAAACATTTGAAATGCCATGCGTACCTGTATAGGCACACTTGCCACATGAGCCAGACCATTCATGGAAAGAGATAGTAGACCAATCAATGGCATGTCCACTCACTTGGTGGAAATTGCTGACATTTTAACTCTACCCACAAATGGACTGAATCATAAGGCAAGTCAGTCTTTCTATAGAATCATAGAATCGTAGAGTTGGAAGAGACCACAAGGGCCATCCAGTCCAACCCCCTGCCAAGCAGGAAACACCATCAAAGCATTCTTGACATATGCCTGTCAAGCCTCTGCTTAAAGACCTCCAAAGAAGGAGACTCCACCACACTCCTTGGCAGCAAATTCCACTGCCGAACAGCTCTTATTGTCAGGAAGTTCTTCCTAATGTTGAGGTGGAATCTTCTTTCTTGTAGTTTGAATCCATTGCTCTGTGTCCGCTTCTCTGGAGCAGCAGAAAACAATCTTTCTCCCTCCTCTATATGACATCCTTTTATATATTTGAACATGGCTATCATATCACCCCTATGGCACGCGTGGAGAACCCATGGCCTTCTAGATGATGCCGGACTCCAACTCCCATCAGCACCAGTATGGCAAATGGTCAGGGATGATGGGAGTTGCAGTCCATTGGGAGGATCACAGGTTCCGCATCCTTTTTTTCAACAGGATGGGGTACATGCCGAATGCTTCCATGAGCCTGCGGCCACTGTCACACTGGCCATATTCTGAGTAGTAGCAGGCAGCATGGTAGTGTTGGTGGAGGGATGTTTGCCTGACCTTCCAGCAGGTGAGGCACTATCACTTATCAGCAGGGAAAGAAGCATGGAGCTCAGGTGGGTGGAAACACACCAGAAGGAGCACTGAATTGTCTCTGCTGGTATATTTGCAACATGCTGATCTCAATGCTGCCTTCGTCCTCCACCTCCCAGTAAGCCGCAGCAACTCACCTGGTGGATACCCAGGTAACTGCCTGTCATCGTCTCCCCCTCCCCCCCATAACACCATCCACTACTGCACTTAAGGTATGGGGAACAGGGAAGGCAATGTAATGAAGTCTCAGACCACGTTTTAGAAGAGACAAAGCCATCCTACATCGCAAAGGCCATACAGAGCTGTGTATTTAAAAAAAAACTGAAGGATCTGACCAATGTCACCTGTATTATTAGGATATATCTTACCAACCTAGCAGTTTGAAAGCATACCAGCGCAGGTAGGTAAATAGGTGCGGCAAAAAGGTAAATGGCATTTCTGTGCGCTCTGGCACTCGTCACCAGTGTCCCGTTGCGCCAGAAGACCCAGAAAGCTTTCTGTGGACGAACATCGGTGCCCTTGGCCTGAAAGCAGAGATGAGCACCACAACCCCAGAGTCGGATTTGACTGGACTTAACCATTCAGGGGTCCTTTACCTTTTTACCTTTACGTTCTTTTGGGATACAGTTTAAAAATGAAATTCCCACTGAATTGTAAAACAGAATATTTGACGTATGCCGAAGCAAATACATGCACAATTTACAAGCAAAATGAAACTTTTTGAAATATGATCCGATGTTTCAGCAGAGACAATATGCTTCTGAATATCGGTTGCTGAGAATCACAAGCAGGATTAATGCTCCTGTGCTCACGCCCTGCTTGTGGGTTCTGTTGTCCACTGTCAAAAAGAGAATGCTGAGACTAGACAAGCCTTTGGTCTGATGCAGCAAGGAATCATTCACCTGCCCTTAAGGAAATGTGTCATCCCCAAAAGTGCATTTTCAAAGTAACACCAAAAGATATAAACACACTTTCCTCTCTCACAATCCACCACAATGCTACTTATTTATTTTTACAACTTAAATCTTAATGACGGCAACTGACGTTGGTCTGACTGTCGTACAAATATAAAGTAATCTAAAGATATAAATGGTTACTTCTGGACAGAGGCTATTGCTAAATATGCTGTAATGCTAGGTCCAAATGAGCTATAAAATGAGCAGCACACACTACAAAGCCTTTGTGTGCTATTTCAGACCGTTAAAGGTGGAGAAAGAGAGATTAGTTTGCTTTTGTTTCCCTCTTCGGCAAGAGATTGCTTATTCACAAATGTGTTTGATGAGCCCAAACTTTTGTGATAATATCCAAATGGGAGACTATAAAACAGATGTGGAGTTGCTTCTGGTTTCAGCCACTAGACTAGCTCATGTTTCAATTAAAAACAAAATTATTACATTCTTTGGTTCATGCCATTTTTTTGATAGAATAGTACAATTATATGTTAATTTCACTAAGATCAACTTTATTTATCTACAGGAAGCCATTCCAAAGATTGTTGTATATTTTCTTCGCTTCTGAAATGTTATCACGTTTAATTGCCTGATCTTATTTGGGTTGCAATCATAGTCCTTAATTAGAAGGAAGGTGAGGGACAGCATCATATCTAACTATCTGTTATGGCTGCTTTAATGAGGAAAATACCTGCCACCGTTTTAAAGGCATCCTGTATACTTCACAAATACAGCTTGCTGTAGCATTCTCATTTAGACTGTGAACATCAAAGGAAATTGATGTCAGGTGTGAACAGAAGCTGTTGCATATATCTGTTGGAGAAGCTGAATGGTATGTCTGGCTGAGAGAGATGAAGGGCAGCTCAAAACATTAACAAAACTACAGGTAATTAGTGTAAACTTTCAAGGGTAAGGGATGCTGGAGGAATAAAAATGTTGTTTATAGCTATTCCCCGTTGCGCCGTGATAGCTAAGGGTCTGTCAATGTTTTCATTTATAAAGCCCTATTTTTATGAGATTGTGAATTAATAATAAGAATTTGCTTGGGGCTAACCTTTGACAATTTAAAGGGGGGAAATGCTTTTTGTTTCCCTGCATTCTGTAGTCATATGAATAACACCCCTGTACCAGTCCAACTCTGTGACTTAATACCCAAATGCTACCACATTCTGCTCTCAAAATTGAGGTGGTAGTGGTTTGGTTTGGTTTGGCAGGTGGTTTTTTTAAAAAGGAGCTCCTATTTGAGGTGTGTCACTGGTAGAGAAAAGGCAACAGAAGATCAGCTTAAATGAAGTTCTGTTGATTCAGACAATGCAATGTGAAACATCACAGAGAAAGCTGCAGCGGCACAGGCCAAGGCACTGGGTAGACCTTTGTCTTGGGTGGAGGGGAGGTTGTAGTCTCTGCCTGCCCTCCAAAAGATAGGGCATCTCATGAAAGGGATCCATGCGGAGTCCCCCTATCGCAGTGGTAGCCAAACGTGGCCCTCCAGCTGTTTTTCAACTACAATTCCCATCATTCCTAGCTAACAGGACCAGTGGTCAGGGATGATGGGAACTGCAGTTCCAAAACAGCTGGAGAGCCAAGTTTGGACACCACTGCACCTCTTTGATTTAAGTCATAGGACTCCCCTGCTGCCAGGTTGACCCTTCCAGTAGGTGGGTCAGGAGTCAATGGCTATGTCCAATGCCAATGCCAAACCTCTTACATCTATAGTCAACAAAATTGTGGCCTTATTTGACCCAATTAAGCTGTGTTGTGTCTGTTCTTCCTGTATAGTCGAGGGGCGGTGGAGGTACTGCACCTGGCCATGCAAATCCGCAGCTCAGTGAGGATCCTTGCCCATGTGCACCTCTGTCAGGAGGTGGTGCACTCAAACATCGTTTTTCTTCTCTAAGGCATCCTGTCACTGGACTTTGTTCTGATCTCAGCTCTTGGATGGGACAACATTCCTTGGCCAGTGGGTGGGACAACATGCTGATGCCAGGGGGGAAATGCTGGAAGACAGCAAGGCAAGCCAATCAACATCTTCATCTCCCTTCCTATCCTCAGCAACTGCTTTTGAAGCTTGCTTTCTGAGTGCATGGCAGAGTACAGAGGCAAGATATTGGAGCATTGGGTAACTAGGTCACACAGTTTTTAAGCTTAAAAACAGCAGGAACTGCAGCTCAAGCGTCGGAGGGGAGTTGACTAAATTACAGAGTCTGCTATGGATTCAATTTACTTGCGGATAGAGAAGCTCACCTGCCCCCTACATTGTAGGGCCATCATACCACGTTATTCCTTGATACTAGCCCCACATATTGAGGATTTCCTGAAACACCCCCTGCAGTTGAAATTGGTAGGTCCCAGGTGGAATCCTTATACCATGTCACGGATCCCACAGCCCTGAATGGCAAGACTCTGATATTCTTAGTCTTCTTAAGTGTACTTTGGGATGCTCACCAGATTCTGCACAGTCCTGTGAAAGGGGACCAACTAACTGCTAGTTAAGAAAACTTCCCCATTGGCACAAACTGCTATCAAATGGCATTTTGGAGTTTGTTCTGTGCTCCAAAACTACATTGTGGTGCAGGCAAAAAGAAAAAGACAGTAGCTATCTATCATCTCCTAATTGGCCTAATTGGCAGCCAGATACAGTAACCATGAAGCAGGGTAAGTGCATGTTAATCCCAGCACTTCTGACATTGGAAAGGAGGTACTGGAACATTTGGGGCTTAAAACATGAATGCGAGCTAATGTAATCTATGAGTCAGCCTGGGTTGGCAGAGCCAGACGAGAGCCTGAGAAGCCTGCCCAGGTAGATGCTCTAATCCGTCCACAGCCAAATAACTCTCAAGCACCTACAACTCCTCCATTGCTCCCTGGTTCTGCAATGATGAACTGCTCCGCTGGCTTCCCTGCCAGGCGTCATGGCTGTTGATGAGGATGACCTCATTGTCCTGCGACATCACTGACACCGTTTCTCATATTTGGCAGGAGAGAAGGTCACAAATTCTAGAAGGCAATTAATGCAGTACATGCTTGGAACAGCCTCCCTTTCAAAGTGATGTCAGTGTCGTCCCTATTTATAAACCTATGAGGCATCTGTACTGAAATAGCTACATTACCAAGTTGCAGGGTATTGATAACTGTTGAAATGAGAGAACGGCACAATTTAGCGTATTTCCCCCTTACAGCATCTCCCCACCTTTTCGAAACCAAATTATATTTGACATTGCAGCTCCTTCATTTGGCCTTGCACAATCATTTGCCATGTGATTTCTTATTAATAATAATATCAATGAAACAATACTAATGTTTGTCAAATGGTATTATTATTATTATTAATAATAATATTATATTTTAATATAATTCAAACAAAAACAATGTGGGATAAATCATTGTTTAACGTTCTTATTATCAAGCATTAGAGTGAGATTTCAAGAGCCGCACTGTTGTGCTGACATTGGTTTTCAGTGTAATAAAAAAAACATGACGATAAAGACGTTTCAAGGACACAACGGGCAGGGAATAATATTCCCTCTATGGGTCATTCAGCTATTCTGATTGCATAACTACGGCAGATTCACACCGATAGCAAAGACGAGCACAGAAGAAGCCATAAGGAGGGGTTGCCTATTGTTTAACTTCACAGAGCCCAAAGATCATTGTTAAGCGCCGAAAGCTTTTCTTTCAGGCTTTGCATGGGATATCACTAATTTGTCAATCAAAGAGAAAATTTCTAACACTGCAATTTGTTACTGCCATGTTAAGATTAACATATCTGTTATTCAATAAAATGCCTTTGACGTATGTTTTCCTAGGTCAGCTGGATTGATGCAGGGTTCCAATATTAAACCCGTGCTAATATTAAACCAATCTTTTGTTCTTTTTTTAATAATCTGTGCTCTGAGTCCTTTTTTCAACGCCAGAGTTTTAAATTCTCAAATATAATATTTAAAAAATGGCTGTGAAAATACTGTGCTGTGGACTTTACGACTCAATATGGCAGGTGTTTAATGAACCCAGTGCAGGTTTTTGTGCCTATGAAAAAATGGACATGCGGCAATGTGCATCTTAGCAAATGTGGCAACATTTAGAGCAAAAATACAATGGTGTCGCTAGCCCCACTTTTCTGAAAATTGAGAAGTTGAAAGGGCAGTTTAGATGAGAGAGCACTGAAGACTTACGGCCTTTAGTATTTGTTTTCTTTATCACTATTTGTACCAGAATATAAATCGAAACATAATATACTATAAACTATATTATACTACAGCATTATACTAGCAGAGCGTAAGTGGAAGCAAAGAGGCCCATCTCCTGCAAGGTAGTAGAGCTGCTGCCCTGCATCACAAATCCAGAGAGAGACCACATGCTCATATATTGATGTGCTTCCGCCACCCCAGCTTCATGTGTGCCTCTTCCAAAGTGGAAACAGATGTTTTTGAGAGCACACAAACACCACTGTTGTCCCTTTTCTTTAGTTTGGTGTGTGTCCACGTGACGCTTTCCCCAAACTCTGATGGGTATATTATTCTACGTTCATATTGCAGCATTCCCCTGTCATTGTTCTTCTGTGTTGCAAGCAAAATTGCCATGGACTTTCCACACTTTGGTGATAGGTCTCAGGTGGCTTTTGTTGCATATGCCCTGCCGTTTGTGTATATATCCTGCTATGGTCAGTACAAAATAGAAGACATAGCCAGGGGGTTGGAAGGGCAGTTAAACTGAGAGGCCCATATACACAGAGCTGAACCTGGAAGTGACTGAAAACATCACCAAAAAACCACAAAAAGGATGGAATGGGAGCAGGATGGGGGCAGGGCATAACGAGGTGGGGTGCGCTTATATGCGCTCTGCCGATCCGTGCAGGAACCAGGAATGGAACCCCCATGTGACATGGTCATCAATTGTACATATATAATTTAAAACAACAACATTAAAGCATATTTTAAATTTGAGGTCTGTTATGTCTAAATCTAATTAATAATGTACCTGCTGCATATTATTCAGTCACTTCCTTCAAATGTTCTGAAGCGTTCTAGGGCAAATTAGAAAGAGGGACCACGATAATAAAATGGTGCTGACAACAAAGAATGGACAAAAGCGGCATGAATCTATGCTAATATACAACAAAGATTGGGCTATATATACTGTAAATAAATAAACTAATGAAATCTTCTGGGGATTTTGGTTGGAGACACAGATCTCTGCTCCAGGCATCTCCTGGTCCATACCAGTGTGTGTGTCTCAATTGCACCTAGATAACTAGTAATGTAAGAATGTTGTGGGTTAACGTTCCCTGATATATTGCTGAACATGGCGCATGACCAGGAAGATCTCCTCCAAGCACTATTTCTGGCTCATTGACCATGCGCAGAATTTGCCAAGAATCTTTTTTTAAAAAATAACCTTTATTGAAAATTTTATCCATACATAAAAATAAAAATAAATAAAACAAACTATTTATATATATATAATATTCAACAAAGCAAAACAAATCATCCACTACCCATTAATTTAACAAGAACAAATAAACCTTTTTTTAAAAAAAAAAAAAATTTTATTAAAAATTTCCAAATAAACAAAGAGAACTACAGTGGTACCTCTACTTACGAATGACTTGACTTACGAATGTTTCTACTTACGAATGGAGCTCCGTCCGCCATCTTGGATGTGGTTTAGATAGGATTTTTTCTACTTACGAATTTTTAGATAGGGTTGCTTCGACTTATGAATTTTTTCTCCCAATGCATTCCTTTGGGAATCGACTTACAATTTTTTTCGACTTGCAAATGTGCGTTCGGAACGCATTAAATTCGTAAGTAGAGGTACCACTGTAATTACATTTCATCTTGGGTTCACCCATCTCAGTTTTTTCGCTCTGCGAAAAATTCAGCAGAGTGAATTTGCCAAGAATCTTAATGAGACTATGTAGCAGTAGAGTATAGCTACAGTAGATGTGCTCATATACACTGCCCAATGACGTAACATTAGAAATGGCCTGATTAACCCCATACACTGTCAACTTGTCTTCCTTGCGGTGATGTGCTCACTAGTTAAACCTGCCTCCCCCCCAAAAAAACCAAGTATCTAGTCATGGCATCAGAGAAAGGGAACCCGTCAGTCCTCTAGATGTTGCTGTTCCACAATTCCCATCATCCCTGAAGCTGCTGAATGAAATTGGGCACAACTTGATTGATTACAGGTGTAAGTAGGTTTGGGCACAGGCATTGGGTGTGTGTCCTCAATCGACCGAACCAATTGCTGGCTGGTTACTTCATCCGAATTGATCCTGGGTTAACCCTGGCCTCCCATGATGCACATCAGATAGGGTGATCCCTCCAGGAAACCATGTGAACATTACCTTCCCCCAGGACCTCTTTACCGGGGGAACCTGATACTTTGCCAGCAAATTGCAACTGTTGCTCTGAGTTAGGCGAATCCTCCAGATTGACCCAATTCGTCTACAGGCGAATTGCTCTCTGCCCCCCAATATGATGACTGATAAATTCCATAGCAAGGTCAAGCACAAGTGCTGCCCACTTACCTTACAGCAGGGCCAAAACATACAGGGTGGGTGGGTGGGTGGGATGTTCATTGCTGACTGTGCTGCTGGCTCCAAGCACAGTCTGTTTAATCAGGTTTGCCAGACGTCAGGAAAATTCCTGACATGTCCTGATTTTTGCATGCAAAAATGGCGTCGGGGGAATTTTGCAAAAAAAAAAAAAAATGTACGGGAAAATCCGCATGTATAGCAATGTGAATGAAAAAGCAGCAGAAACAGCTTCAAAAGTTCCAAAATCACTGTTTTGGAGGGATGTTTTTTAGGTTTGTTCCCCCAAAAAAGCTGGTGGGTTTCTAAAAAAATAAATCAGGAATTTAACTTTTTGAAATATGGCAACCCTGGTTTAATTAAGCTGGAGGCAGATCTGAGAGAAGCCAGACTCTCCTCAGCTCTGCCTCCAAATCCCGCCTTCTTAACTGGCCATGATTGGCCCATTTAAATTAACATTATGAAAAAGTTCCGAGAGTCCCCTGCAGCCACGCAGGACCTCAGCTGCCACTGCTACAAAAGCTGTAAGTGGTCTTTTTCTTTAAAGCTGTTGAAAAGAACGAAAATAAATAAAACAAGAAACTTAAAACAATGAAAACGAAATAGGACTAGAGGAAATATGTAGCAAATGTAGTTAACATATAAAATGAAAAATAAATGAAGGAGGACTTTTTATCCAGCCTTTCATGGGTATTGGCCGGATGGTGGGGCGACCAAAATACCAAGCATGTTAAACGCCCATCCTTTTCCCACTGGTCACATTTTCTGTACTCAGTCAGAATTTTAAAAATTCCACACGCATGTGTGTTCTGAGGAAAAAAACCTTTAGGTCAAGTCTTTTTGAAAGAATGCCAAATGTCTTTGTGTCCAGTTATTTATGGTTTCAGATAATTGTACAGAAAATATCAAATTTGCATAGTGTGATTATTGCTGATTATTTATCCAGCAGTCAAAATGTTTCAGTGGTTCCTTGGATGACAGATTGACAAGTACTTAAAACTCATTCATTTTATGAAATTTGCATGTAATTAGGCAATAATGAAGGGGATGTTTGTGGACAGCGGATTATACTACAATATGCTGGAAGGGATTCAAATGCTTGACAAAGTGTTAACACTTATCTTCAGTTTCAACTAAGTCTTGAATCTTCGGTTAAAAAGGAACCAGAGGGAAACGGAAATGGATACAAGGACTGAAAAATGCAAAAAAATGAAACGAAACACCTTTTCTTACCGGGTTCCCCTTATATATATTCCTAAGAAATTAAATGATTCATTTTTTTAGAAAAAGAAAAAGAATCATGCTGCATTCATTGCAGCACATTTCTTCAAAAAATGTATTTGTGATTTGGGTGAAGGCTTGTGAAATAATATCTCCCTTGCTTGTTAAGATACGGTTTTCTGATTTAAGCTTAAGTTCCTCTTGAGATTTATGCAGATAATAATAATAATAATAATAATGGACAGTAATACTAAAAGGGAAGGGAGTTTATGATGGTTGGGAGTTTGTTAAAAGGGAGATATTAAAAGCACAACTTCAGGCAATACCAATGAGACGGAAACATGGAAGGTGCCTAAAGAAGCCAGGCTGGCTATCTAAAGAACTTTTGACTGAGTTAAGATTTAAAAGGGATATGTACAAAAAATGGAAAAGGGGGGAAATCTCCAGAGAGGAATTCAAACATATAGCCAGCACGTGTAGAGACAAAGTCAGAAAAGCTAAAGCACAGAATGAACTCAGGCTTGCTAGAGAGGTTAAAAGCAACAAAAAGGGCTTTTATGGGTATGTCCGTAGCAAAAGGAAAAACAAGGAAACAGTGGGGTCACTCAGAGGAGAAGATGGTGAAATGCAAACAGGGGACAGAGAAAGGGCAGAACTCCTCAATGCCTTCTTTGCCTCAGTCTTCTCCAAGAAAGAAAACAACGCCCGACCTGAAGAATATGGAGCAGATGATTCAGCAGGGGAAACACAGCCCAGAATAAGTAAGGAGGTAGTACAAGAATACTTGGCTAGTTTAGATGTATTCAAGTCTCCAGGGCCAGATGAACTACATCCAAGAGTATTAAAAGAACTGGTAGAGGTGATTTCAGAACCACTGGCAATAATCTTTGAAAATTCCTGGAAAATAGGCGAAGTTCCAGCAGACTGGAGGAGGGCAAATGTTGTCCCTATTTTCAAAAAGGGGAAAAGAGAGGACCCAAACAATTACCGCCCAGTCAGCCTGACATCAATACCAGGAAAGATTCTAGAGCAGATCATTAAGCAAACAGTCTGTGAGCACCTAGAAAGAAACTCTGTGATCACTAAAAGTCAGCATGGGTTCCTGAAAAATAAGTCGTGTCAGACTAATCTGATCTCATTTTTTGACAGAATTACAAGCCTGGTAGATGAAGGGAACGCTGTGGATGTAGCCTATCTTGATTTCAGCAAGGCCTTTGACAAGGTGCCCCATGATATTCTTGTAAAGAAGCTGGTAAAATGTGGGCTAGACAATGCTACCATTCAGTGGATTTGTAACTGGCTTACTGACCGAACCCAAAGGGTGCTCATCAATGGCTCCTCCTCATCCTGGAGAGTAGTGACTAGTGGGGTGCCACAGGGTTCTGTCTTGGGCCCAGTCTTGTTCAACATCTTTATCAATGACTTGGATGATGGGCTTGAGGGCATCCTGAGCAAGTTTGCAGATGACACCAAATTGGGAGGGGTGGCTAACACCCCAGAGGACAGGATCACACTTCAGAATGACCTTAACAGATTAGACAACTGGGCCAAAGCAAACAAGATGAATTTTAACAAGGAGAAATGTAAAGTACTACACTTGGGCAAAAAAAATGAAAGGCACAAATACAGGATGGGAGACACCTGGCTTGAGAGCAGTACATGTGAAAAGGATCTAGGAGTCTTGGTAAACCACAAACTTGACATGAGTCAGCAGTGTGATGCAGCAGCTAAAAAAGCCAATGCAATTCTGGGCTGCATCAATAGGAGTATAGCATCTAGATCAAGGGAAGTAATAGTACCACTGTATTCTGCTCTGGTCAGACCTCACCTGGAGTACTGTGTCCAGTTCTGGGCACCACAGTTCAAGAAGGATACTGATAAGCTGGAACGTGTCCAGAAGAGGGCAACCAAAATGGTCAAAGGCCTGGAAACGATGCCTTATGAGGAACGGCTTAGGGAGCTGGGTATGTTTAGCCTGGAGAAGAGAAGGTTAAGGGGTGATATGATAACCATGTTCAAATATATAAAAGGATGTCATATAGAGGAGGGAGAAAGGTTGTTTTCTGCTGCTCCAGAGAAGCGGACACGGAGCAACGGATTCAAACTACAAGAAAGAAAATTCCACCTCAACATTAGGAAGAACTTCCTGACAGTAAGAGCTGTTCGGCAGTGGAATTTGCTGCCAAGGAGTGTGGTGGAGTCTCCTTCTTTGGAGGTCTTTAAGCAGAGGCTTGACAGCCATCTGTCAGGAATGCTTTGATGGTGTTTCCTGCTTGGCAGGGGGTTGGACTGGATGGCCCTTGTGGTCTCTTCCAACTCTATGATTCTATGATTCTATGAATAATAATAATAATAATAATAATAATAATAATAATAATAATAATATATTTGTACCCCGCCCATCTGGCTGAGACTCCCCAGCCACTCTAGGTGGCTCCCAATCCAGTATTAAAACAATATAGCATTAAATATTAAAAACTTCCCTAAACAGAAAGATAGAATATGTTGCTCAGCTTTTATATAAAAGCCAGTCTGAGCAAAAATAACAGAACTCAGGATAAAGCCTTGCAGATGCCTGTCCATGAAGTGTACACAAAACTGGGTTGGATACATAGCTGCCAAGTCTCCCGTTTTCCTCGGGAACTCCCCGTTTTTCCAGCTGTCCCCAGCCGAAAAAATGGATTTTTTTGTTTTTTCCCGGTTTATTCTGGCGTGGCGGCCATTTTGGAACTGGGCACAGCAGCATCAAAAGTTACTTCTGCGCATGCTCCGCCCAGTTCCAAAATGGCCGCTGCGCTACTTCCGGTATGCTACTTTCGGTCCGGTCCCTTATTTTTCAGAGAGGAACTTGGCAGGTATGGTTGGGTAGCCAATTGTCTTACCATACAATAGGTAGCACCTTGTGTTCCTCTGGATCATGTTGCTATGTGAGAGAAGAGTTCCTTCAGCCGTTCATTCATTTTATTTGCTTTTCCACACACAAAAATCATGCTCAAAATACCTTGCAAACTTTCATGTGCCGGTTTCTGGTTTGGGTCTAATGGGCCACACTACAAATTTAAAGCAAGCTCGCCCACCCTTCCCCCTCCAAAATAATAATCATGGGAACTGTAGTTTGCCCTCACAGAGCTGCAGTCCCCAACACCCTTAACAAACTACAGTTCTCAAGATTCTTTGGATGGTGTGGGGGGGGATACACTTTAAATCTATTGTGTGTTTACAGGTAGGATGATCCTGTCTAAAAGTGCAGTCCGACATGGGGACTACTGCCTTTGTTTTTCTGGCTATAATGCTAGCACTTCTGCCGCAGTTTCGATGCTGTGTTATCTGCTGCAATGTGGAACTGTGGCTTCATGGTCGATATGCCACCATGTCATGCTGAGTTAATTCACACCGGGGGGCATGGTTTGACCAATGGCGGAGCTACCTGCTCTGGCACCGGGGGTGGAGTACACCCAGGGCGTGGCAGGCAGGCATCCCAGGGAGCGTGGCATGCATCCCAGGGGGCGTGGCGCATTGCCCGTGGGGGTGTGGTGTGCTTCGGGGGTGCGTGGCAAGCGAGTGGCCCAGGGGTGTGCGCCGAATGACCCAGGCGGTGGGGGTGGCTGCAATGTCACCCCCCTGGGATGGCACCCAGGTCGGACCGCTCCCCCACCCCCACATTCATCCGCCAGTGGGTTTGACACAACAGCAGACATTATCAGGCATGTCACCACCGCCCACCCTTTAAGCACGTATCCCAGGGGAGGAACTAGGTTTTATTTTACAAGGGTCAAAGACCCAGTTTGGCACCCTCCCCTACGTGCATTTGTGGAGAGAGAGAGAGAGGGAGAGGGAGGGAGAGAGAGAGAGAGAGAGAGAGAAGCTGGGATCCTCAGTGTCACCCCTCTGGAGGATTCACCCAGGGCAAAAAAAATCTGGCTAGCAACCCCATAGCTACAGCACCGCATGTGTGTTTCTGTTTCCCTCTGATTCCCCCCATGTGTCAGGAACCAGACTGAAGGGTAGTGCTCTGAGGAAGAATGGTGGGAGCCCCCCTCTCCCTCTGCTCAGGGGCCTGATTCTGAAGCTCCTCTAGAGCAGGAGGATAGTATCGACCTAGAGTAATGGTTCGCGGAAGGGCACAGTTTGGGAACTGACAGTTGGGCTGAGCTGGGAGAAGAGCAATCAAGGGGATAACTATAACAATAATAATAAAATTTATACTCGGCCAAGGGGAGAAGAACAGAAAATGAGAAAGGTATCTCCCTCACTAGAAAGTACACAGCCCATTTATAATTTATAATGAATTAAAGAGAGTGTTGAAAAACACATTTATTAAGAAACCACAATTATTTCTATTGGGTATACAGTGGTACCTCTACTTACGAATTTAATGCGTCCCAAATGTACGTATATGTGCTAATGCGTTTCTACATTTGTAAGTAGAAAAAATTGAAAGTCGAATCCCATAGGAATGCATTGGGAGAAAAAATTTGTAAGTAGAAAAAATCCTATCTAAAAATTCGTAAGTAGAAAAAATCCTATCTAAACCACATCCAAGATGGCGGACGGAGCTCCATTCATAAGTAGAAACATTCGTAAGTAGAGTTATTCGTAAGTAGAGGTACCACTGTAGTCGGAAAAGAAATCCCTAAGAAAGATGTAACCTTTTTTCCTGTATGCCACAACAGCGGCAAGAGTATTGCTAGCTAAGAACTGGAAAACTCAAGAGATACCAACAGTGGAAGATTGGCAAATGAAAATGATGGACTATATGGAACTTGCTGAGCTGAGCGGGAGACTGCGTGACCAGGGAGAAGGGTCGGTGGAAGATGATTGGAAAGATTTTAAAATGCATTTTAAAAAATATTGTAAAATTGATTAGTAGGAGTAGACTTAGAAATGTATAGAAACTGCAGGTTTAAGAATTCTGTTAAGTAAGTTGTTACACTGAGAAAATATCAATTGGAAGGATTTAAAATTAAGAAGCAGAAATTGCTAAAGATGAGTAGAAATGAACCGCAGATAGGGGGAACTCGAGGAAGTCCCCTTTTAAAATGTGAAAGGAAAAATGATTATTGTATTTTAGTTTTTTATGTTGTTTTATGTTTGTGATAGGTTTGTTTTATTTGTTGTTGGTTGTGTTTAATTATTAAATGAATAAAAATTATTATTATTATTATTATTTAAAAAGAAAGTACACAGCCCATGAGCCCTAGAGCCAGGCGTCTGGATAGGGTAGCCTCTCAGAAGGCTCAGTGGTGGAAGGATCATGTGGTGAGGAGACGGGAAGACGGAAGTAACTAGAGGAAGTGGGAGGAACTCAATTGGGAGCCCCTGCCCAATGAGAATGGATGCTGAATGTTTGTGCTGTGTTCAATAAACCTCTCTGTTCCTGCAAAAGACTGCTTTCGCTTCATGCTGTTATCTACAGAGAGGGGGGAGGTAAGCCTTGCCTAGCAGCCTGACACCATGAAAACAGCAGGAAAGAACTGTATGCCAGTATAGTACCCCGAATTTCATACCATTATTTCTTCGTTTAATAGGGTTGCCAATAGTTTTGGGGGTTTTCTTTCCCCCTTGGAAGCAATTAACACAGAAAGAAGCCCTTAACTCCCACTAGATTTCCAGAAGTGGCTTTTATATCATGCAGAAAGATGACGTAAATCACATAAATGACCAGATAAGAAAATGTTGGGGGGAAGGAATAAAGTACTGTCTGAATGCAGCCACATTCAAGTGGCTTGCAGTTACCTCCACCAGCCCCTGATGAAAAGGGATGAACCGTGTGCTGGTTTTCTCTTGCCTGTATCAAACCCATGAATGCCAGCCCCCCCCCCCTCTGACCTTTTAGCACGATCCCTATGACGCTTTATTCCAGGAAGCATTGTTCACTTCCAAAAGCACACGGATCATAAACAGGTCATTGGTATCTGAAGAAGTGTGCATGCACACGAAAGCTCATACCAAAATAAAAACTTAGTTGGTCTTTAAGGTGCTACTGAAGGAATTTTTTTATTTTAGGTCATCATAAACTTTGCACACCAATTGTGATCCATTGAAAAAAGCTTTCTTTTCACATTTTGAATAGCATGTTTTAGCATAAAAGATGTTATACTGACTAGGCGGGAGGGAGAGGGAAAACAATCTTTGGTTCCCTGATGGGCATTTCTCAATGAATTATATTCATAGTATTCTCAATAGCCTTATGTAATCTGAATTAATTACTAAATCTATTCCCTCCGTTCCCTAATTAACTCATCCTACAGAAAGTAATTCTCCTCTTTAAAATCTGCTCATTTAGATTTCGGCATATTCTTTAGATATGGGTCTTGAGATGTATCAGGGAGAACGCGAGGCGCTGTCTCTACAGAAGACACCTGAATTCTCCAGTCTTTCTTTAACTTCAGACACCCACTTAAACCACCAGCTCTTTGTTTAACAGATTTTTCTAGGTTGTACCAGCACAATTAAATTGACAGCTAAAAGACAAGTGCTCCCCTTCTAATGCTGCGATCCAAGTAGAACGTGAAGTATAGTCTAGATGAGAAAGTTTTTGCAGGAAAAGAAAAACTGGAGCACACCTCTGCTCCGAAGTCTGTGCGCCAGTACTGCATTCTATCCTTATTAGTGGCAATGTAACTTCAGACCCAGGTGGCGCTGTGGTTAAACCACTGAGCCTAGGGCTTGCTGATCAGAAGGTTGGCGGTTCGAATCCCTGTGACGGGGTGAGCTCCCGTTGTTTGGTCCCAGCTCCTGCCAACCTAGCAGTTCGAAAGCACATCAAAGTGCAAGTAGATAAATAGGAACCGCTACAGCGGGAAGGTAAACGCCGTTTCCATGTGCTGCTCTGGTTTGCCAGAAGCAGCTTTGTCATGCTGGCCACATGACCTGGAAGCTATACGCCGGCTCCCTCGGCCAATAATGCGAGATGAGCACGCAACCCCAGAGTCGGTCACGACTGGACCTAATGGTCAGGGGTCCCTTTACCTTTACCTTTTTAACTTCAGAATAATTAGGTGTGTATCTCTTGGAATGGCCAGGGTGCGCTTGGTGGCAATATTTTCTTCTCTCCACATCCCATGCTTAAATGCTTCTCTTAGCATTGAGATGCCACACGGAACATGCTATGGCATCTATCAACAACTGAAACAGTTGCTTACTGGCATATATGATCACTAGCTTTGCCAAAGGCCCCTCCCTACTCCCTCTCACCCTGTCAGAGCTGCTGTGCCTTTGACATCTTCATGAGAAGAAGATATTCCGCTGTTTAGGCATTTCCCAGCATGAAGTGAACAGCTAAACCTGCCCATCTTCTGTTTCGCTGTGCAACTGTGAAAAAGCACAGGCGCTTTGCCAGGACCAAAAGTTGGCAACCCAAGAGAACTGCCCGCACAGCCAGTGCTTTCCTTGCAGTTTTCACAGCTGTAAGCACCACAGCTGAGGAGGCAAGCTGCGGTGGGATTTTTAAATGGTTTTCTCAACAAGGAAGGCCTCACAGATTCCCCATCTCTGAAGTTTAAAGGCAAATAGCTCCATGAACCCTAAAGATAGGCCTACTCAAATAGTCCTGAATATGAAACCAATATTCTTCAACTCTTTCGGCACCTTTTGTTCCTTCTAAGGGTTCATGTTGGCGAGTCTTACAATGAGGCATCTTGCACTTTAAAGCCTATACTATACATCTTGTCATCTATTTACTCCATTCTTTTGGGATCGCTACAGGATTGTTCCCATACGTTTTCTTTGTCATATTGAAACTGGCAAATATAGTGAATGCTATTGCTATAAGCTGAGGCTCCAATACTTTGGCCACCTCATGAGAAGAGAAGAATCCTTGGAAAAGACCCTGATGTTGGGAAAGATTGAGGGCACTAGGAGAAGGGGACGACAGAGGACAAGATGGTTGGACAGTGTTCTCGAAGCTACGAACATGAGTTTGACCAAACTGCGGGAGGCAGTGCAGGACAGGAGTGCCTGGCGTGCTATGGTCCATGGGGTCACGAAGAGTCGGACACGACTAAACGACTAAACAACAACAACATTGCTTTAGAATTTCAAATGCAACTTTATGGTACTGGTTGGGTAATCCACCTGACATTGACCTCCCTCAGGCATGTTGTCTGCTAGAAACGCTTCCTGGTCTCTTCTAAGCCCCTTTTGACCAAGATATCCCCTGAGGGCATGCAGTTTAACTGGCCATGGAAACGCTGTAACTTTTTTCATCTTCTGTGGCCATTAACAATTTCTGTTTGGGCAGCATAGGTTGACCAACTTAGTTTATTGGGGTGGGGGTGGCTTTTTGCGTGAGTTTAGCAAGCATTTTTATGGACGATTCTTAATTTTTCTGCTATTTCAGTGTTTACTCCATTCTTTTGGGATCGCTACAGGATTGTATTTTAATATTTTGTTGGAAGCCACCCAGAGTGGCTGGGGAAACCCAGCCAGATGGGCAGGGTATAAATAATAAATTATTATTATTATTATTATTATTATTATTATTATTATTATTATTATTATCCAGGCTCCTCCAGGCATGCTTCCCTTACATCAGGGTTAAGAACGTGAGAACATAAGGGGAGTCTGCTAGATCAGGCCAGTTGCCCAGCATCATGTTCTCACAACAGCCATCCAGATGCCTATGGAAAACCTGGAACCAGGATTTGGGCACAAGATCCCAGCTATGGAGGCAGAACACAGCCATCATGGCTAGTAGCCACCAATAGCCCTTTCTTCCATGAATTTGTCTAAAGCCATCTAGGTTTGGGGCGGGGGGTCAAGCATTGTTTCCTGTGGCAGTGAGTTCCATAGTTTAACTGCATGAAGAAGTAGTGGATGGAGGACCTCCAGATGTTGATTATGCTTAACACACACCCAGAAGTTGTAAAACAGAAGGCAGAAGGCAGTGGAATTGAGAAAGCACAGGAAATGTCGGATTTAATGAATGCGACGACGAGAATGGTGGGTTTGTGGAAGAGCAGAAAATAGGAAGGAAAAGCAGATGAAGAAGAGGAAGGTGATTGTAATTCTTATGTGTCAACTTGAAGGAAACATAGCATTCAGGGATGGGAGTGTTGTGCCATTTTGACACAATTTCTGTCTAAAAGACCTGAGTAGCTTTCATGAATCTGTCTTGGGTTTGTTTGTTTTTTGGTTAATATGTGGTGATTATTCATCTCACCACCATCAAACTTAATGATGGAGAATGCTATGCTATTCAGTGTTCCATTCATTTATTTTCTGTTACTGTATTTCCTACTTTAATTTGCTTCTAAAATGCAAAGAGGTTTAGCATATTGTGTTAGTCACTCATTTCTGGGCTATTCAGTTACAGCTGGTGTTGTTTACTATTGCAGCAAATGTCTCCTGTACAAACCTGATTGAAATGAATGAGAGCTTGCGGCAGTGGGTAGGCACAGTTTAGCAGGATAATGGATTCTGACCCATATTGGTAAAGATTTCATGTTTGTGAATGAGCCTACCCCTGTTGTGCATTTCCTGTGTGGGGTGGGTCTCATGTGTTTGATTCCCTTTACAATTAAGTTCTAGAGATCTAGACCAGCCAGCGCTTTTTCTTTCACCCAAGAGAGCATTACAACTTTCCTCTGTCGGCTGTCATTCAACAACTAGTTTAGCCTTCCACAATGTGACACCTTCCAGATGTTTTGGACCACAGCTCCCAACAGGGCCAGCCAGCATAGACAATGGTCAGTGGTGTTGTAGCCCAAAACATCTGGATGGCGCAAGGTTGGGGGAGAAAGGCTGAGCTGGTGCATGGGAACATTTTTTGGGTCATTGAGTAGTGTGTGTGTGTGATTTTTAGTTGTTGGCTACACACTCCAAACTGCTAGCATGGGCTGAGATAGAAACTGAACTAAGGAAAGCTATTTTTTACATATTAAACAAAAATCTATTTAGGAGGCCTTTATGCACCATCAGAAGTAATGATGACGTCTACGAGACATCTCCATGAGATGCAGATTATAGTTTAGACCCGCACATCTGGATGCATATCCAAGCATTTTTCTTTATGTATTTCTTCCTACTGTGAAGCATCTATGTCTTTTCAGCAGAGGAATGGGGGAGTGCAATGCAAACAACATGCCATGCTAGGTATATGGTGCCCCAACACATGGGGAGGCTAAAAATTCATAGCCTTTCCCCCCAGTGCTTCATGTCTGATGGGATTCAAAGCTGGCACACCCCTTTCCCATATAATGTTTAATTGCCCCCTGCACACTGTTGCTCGGACCAGCATTCTAAATCCAATAATTTTGGAGATGGCGGATAAACCATCTGAGTCCCATTTAGTATGCGTGCTTCAAGACAATGACCCGCACAGAACATTGCAGGTAGCAAGATTTCTAATTTCAGTTCTTTCACACAAAAGGCGAACTGGAATGCTCCACGACTATTGAATTTTAACACATGATTTGATGGTTTTCCCAGTAGTGATGTATGGAAGTGAGAGCTGGACCATAAAGAAGGCTGATCGCCGAAGAATTGATGCTTTTGAATTATGGTGCTGGAGGAGACTCTTGAGAGTCCCATGGACTGCAAGAAGATCAAACCTATCCATTCTTAAGGAAATCAGCCCTGAGTGCTCCCTGGAAGGACAGATCGTGAAGCTGAGGCTCCAATACTTTGGCCACCTCATGAGAAGAGAAGAATCCTTGGAAAAGACCCTGATGTTGGGAAAGATGGAGGGCACTAGGAGAAGGGGACGTCAGAGGACAAGATGGTTGGACAGTGTTCTCGAAGCTACGAACATGAGTTTGACCAAACTGCGGGAGGCAGTGCAAGACAGGAGTGCCTGGCGTGCTATGGTCCATGGGGTCACGAAGAGTCGGACACGACTAAACGACTAAACAACAACAACAACAACAATCATATGTGATATTTAAAGATTACGCCCCCTATACGTGGTAGTGTAATCATTTTATAGTTACATTTTATTTATGTATCTGAAATGTATATGTGTGTTTTATGTTTTTGATCTGTTTTTATTTCTCTGGGCTTATAGCCGAAATAAAGATATCTATCTATCTATCTATCTATCTATCTATCTATCTATCTATCTATCTATCTATCATCTATCTATCTATCTATCAAAAGCTGGTGCATGTTATATTTGGATAGATTTCAGGTCTAAAAGCATTTACAAGGGCTTCGGGTAATTAAAACCATTTTTAAAAATTCGTTTTGCCATTGTCTATTTTTCGTTGCTACAAGACTGTGGCACTCATAATTCAACTTTTAAATGGACATATCCCATAAAGGGTTAAGCAGTATGTTCCATGGTATGGGACCTGAGGTTAATACGGTGTAAAAATCTAAAATATTTGGCCTAGTGCTCGACAGCAGCTTATTTCTTTTTTAAAAAAAGAATTAAGCAAGCAAAGAGGAGGGATGTATAAATGGAGGTATTGAAGCCAGAGGAAATATCCCAGCAGTATGCATGAAGTTAGTGAAGCAACATTTGTTAACACATGTGCTATTCTGGAGAGCCCATACAAAAGGAATATTAAAGGAGGGGAGTGAATAAGACAGGAACTAAAACCGACCTGCACATTACAGGCTCCACATGAAGGCCACTGCAAATCATTCCACATGGCGGGGATAAGATTGTCAGCTCTTGAAATATGAGATTCTGGCACATCTGGACAGAGCCCAAGGGTGGGGCCTGGGGAAGGTCCCACAAAAATCTTCTGTTCCTAGGTGCACAATTTGAGCTTGAGTTTATATAAGTTCCTCGCAATGCCCTGCACACATGGCGACAGGCCCTAAGAGATCGCAGCACAAGCAGGAAGCAATCTACGTACAGAGGAGAGGTGGAAGATGGGGCAAAATATAGCTGTCAGGGAAATAGCACCCAAGATCACAAAAACAAATAAATGAGAAATCATTTACTCATAGGAAACATTGAGGACAAAGCCAGGCTATGTACATTTAAAGCACATTCCCACATGCAGACTCTTGGGGAACTGCAGTTTAGCCCTACAGTTCAAACTACAGTTCCCATGGCGTTTATGTGTGTGGGTGCTTTAAATGTATCCTTAGTCTTAAGGCTAATCGAGGCGGATAACTCAAAGCACTTGTAATTCTGTTAACTTCAGAAAGTGAGCTAAGAGCCACAGACTGACAGGTCATCATCACACATAAGATCTGTTGTATGTTTAAGGATTTACTTTTGTTGGAAACAAATTATACTTCTCTTCTACATTCACAGGCATATAGAGGAGGAGGGGGGCGGGACAACCAGGTCTGCACAATGTTCTCCCCCTTTCTCTCACACAGGGGTAAGTTGGCACCACCCTATCAATCACACTGCCGTGTACTATCTCTTGCCACTCTGCAGTGTCTTCTGACTGAGGAGCCAGGCAGAAAACCACTTCCGCATTTTACGGAGGTGGTGTTGTGGGCGTGGCCCGTCTCGACCCTTGCGAGGGGGCTGAGAGTTCAGCCCTCTCGCGAGATGGGGGTTCCCGCCTCCGTCATTCCACGGCTGACCAATAGGGCCAGCCGGGCGGGGCTTCCCCCGTGTTTAAATCAGGCTGGAGGCGGGAACTCTTGAGCGATCGGATCACCCACCCACCCGCCCTCTGGTTAGGCAGGTTAGGCCGACGCTGCTATGGAGTCAGTCGGTCGCCTCGGTTGGCCGTGGGGCCTGGTAGGACTTTTTCCACTTGGATTAGCCAATCTGGTTTTTTCGCCTACCTCATAGCATTTCGTCACAACTTGGTTTGGCGGTTAGGCATTGGAAGTTTGCATAAATAAAGAATGGGGGGGGGCAGATTACGTCATCCTCTTTGTCCTGGGCCTACGGAGGTCAGGGCCTTATGGCACCCCCCAACGGTGGCCACAGGAGGTGTCTCAGTAGATGTATATCACTGGGCTCCCTTCTGGTGGTTAATTTCTCCCAGACTGTAACACACAGGTTACAGTCGGATATAGTCGGTTAGGGTCCAATGCCTAAGCCAATACCGCTCAACATTCGCAACCAGCCTTTTCACCCACTTAAACTCATTTCACTGTGTCTTGTTCCTTATTTCTGGGGAGGGAGGGACATTGCCACACAAAGTCAGGCTCCTCTTTTCAACAGCTGAAGTCACTCATGCAGTGCAGGAACATCCTTGCCAATGCTCAGGAGGGGCACGTCAGCTATTTCCAGCCCATTCATTCCTACTTCAATCTCAGTAAGATTCCATGTATGTCAGTGTAATTCTACTGGCTTTAGTGGTATGTGAGAGCACTAAATATTTCAGCTGATTAACATTATATGGCTTTTAAGATGTGTTTGTGGGAGGGGGGTTGTTGGTTTCTATTTGTTTTCATTTTATTATGAATTTTCTATTCTTGTTTTGCATATTTCTGCTGTGAATCCCCTGGAATCTTCAGATGAAGGGCAGTGTACATTATTATTATTATTATTATTATTATTATTATTATTATTATTATTATTATTTCTTCCTGCTTTATTTGAATGTATTTGATTTTCCCCCAAGCAAAATTACTTCAGAAGTATCATTTTCTAATCTCTCTTCCTCTCTGAACCACATGCTTTATTCATTTCTTCCAGGTTATTATTATTATTTTTCTAGCCATTTGTCATTTACATAATACTAGGCAACCAGTCTTGTGAATATCCAAAACTACAAAAAAGCTTCTATAGTATTTTATTTTATTTTTTTATTTTCTGACACAGGGGACTTCATGGAGAAACCCTCAGCTGCAGATTCATTACACTTTCTGTTTAGCTAGCCATTTCCTAGTGGAACAGTGATATTTTATTTGGCCGGCAACCGCTCCTAGTACAGGAGAACAGTTGTCTTTTTTAAACTAGCTATTGGAAAGGATTTTCCTTGCTTATTTTTCCTGAGTGTGCATGTGTGTGAACGAAGATCTGTGCACACGTGTATTTTAATTCTAACTTTTTGTTCTGAAAAACAAAACACATTCACTGGATGACTCTTGCCAAAGTATCCCAAGTAAAATATGGATGACAATATTCTGGAGACACAGGGCAGACTGTTTTCCTAGAATAAGGTATCTGATTGTCAACCTCACAGGAGCTAATGGGGGGGGGATGAGTCTCTATGAGATGAGCTTGCCATTGCAGAAATAAAATAGAGTGTCAACAAAATGGAGAAGAGTTGGATTCTGAGAGAGCACCCCCCTTTGGTGTATTTGTGTGACAAGGCTGGCAGAAATCCCCCCCCTAATAACTCACAACAGACACAATATTTTAGGTTTGGGGTTTTGGCATTAATTTGGCCACAACTTTATTTAAATACAATTTTAATTTGAGTGTTGGCTTAGGCTTTTGGTTAACCATTTGTCCTTCTCTGTGAAGGACCGTCTTCATCTGTCCATTTAGGACAGGACTCAATTCATCTGCCCACTTGGGACAGGACTCACATCATCTGTCCATTTGGGACAGTACCAGCTCCAACTTCCCCAAGGGTATAGGGAAGTCAAGTAAACACCCTTGTGAGAGGAGGTACAGTGGTGCCACGCTAGACGAATTTAATTCGTTCCACGGGTCTTTTCTTATAACGAAAAATTCGTCTAGCGAATCCCATAGGAATACATTGAATTTTTTTTTTTGCCCATAGGAACGCATTAATTGAATTTCAATGCATTCCTATGGGAAACCGCGATTCGCTAGATGAATTTTTCGTAAAACGAATTCGTCTAGCGAGGCAACCTCCGCTAGAAAAAACCTTTAGTTAAGCGGAGATTTCGTTAAGCAGGGCATTTGTTAAGTGAGGCACCACTGTAGCTGTGCCCAGACATTCTCCCCTCTCGACCAAGAATGTTCCCCAAGGCTCGTACTCTATAATGGCCCCCCATTATGTAAGGACGAGAGCATAAGCCCCAGGATTCCTTTAACGGAATACTTCTATGTGGAGCAACATAAAGGAGGGGGGTAGGCATCTGGATGCCACACCCCTCCTCCAACCAGATTCAATAACCAAAAGGCTAACCGTCAACCTAACAAGTTGTGACAATTTGCTAAGCAGTAGGCAAAAACCAAGTGGCAAAGCCAATCAGCCAAATGGCAAAATTCCTACTGGGCCCCGTGACAGGCAAAGCAAGGTCAGACTAAAACCTGTAAAAGAAAGCGGCGGGTGGGAGGGAGATTCAAACACCAAAGCAAGAGTGGCCCAAAAGTGAAAGAAACTGAGTTTAACTAGGGGCCCTCCCGCCAATCAAATCATTCACATTTAAATATCCACGCCCCCATTACTCAGCACCTGACGGGGCCTAGGCCCCAGCCCAAACCTCTAATGGATTTCTTCCCAGCCCTTCCACAACCCGCCTTATATTTAATGATGGGTGGGTGTTGAAAGTGACAATGCCATCCAATAATACTTTGCTGTCCCAGCCCACAGTCACTTTTACTTTTTATTCTTAATTATTGTTGCCCTATTTTCATTGATTTCCAAGAGATCGCAGCTAAAAGTGGTGTATTTTTTTTTAATTAAAAATGCATGAAATGCTGTAGCTGTGGCTGTATTCCTGTGAAATTCTTTCTTTTTATACAAAGAGTTGCAAGCTTGATGTTCCTTCCAACTCTACAGTTCTAAGATTCTTAGAAAAACAGCGGTCAATAAGGATGCAAAGAATCTTGCAAGTTGGCAGCTAAAATTGCATGCATGCAAGGATCCTTGGGATTTGTATTCATTAAACAACAGCTCGTGCTTTCTGATAAACCGTTTTTGGAAGTGGTCATCATTTTCAGAAGCATTTTGAGGTATGAGGAAAACAAGGGTTTATATCCAAAATTAGTCCTACTCTGAGTATACGCATTGACAGTAAAAAAAAAAAAACGAAGTTGGTCATGCTCATTAATTTCAGTGGGTCTACTCTGAGTAGGACTAAAACCGGAAAGAAATAAAAATTTAGGAAAGCTCACCTGTAATCCTTCTTTGTCTAAAATGTGCATTGTGCATATTGGTATATCACAGGCATTGTCAGCAGCAATTACTATGACTGTTGAACTTGAAAACATTTCTGCTGTACTTCCAGGAATTTCTGCTTACTATATGTATAACCCGCTGGATGGTCCCCAATTAACTTTCACCACATCATAAGCATGCACCCAGGAAGGTTTGGCCTATTTACCTGTTCCAAAGAGATTCACAGTCAAAATCGCTGGAAACCTTCTTTGTTGTCTTTCATTCTTGAACTGAGTCTTTAACCTGAACCTCCTCCTATCCCACCCTTTCCTTCACATCCTTTATCTTTCTGATTTTTCTATATTTTATTTAACACAGTTACTTTCCGGTTAGTTCCTTTGTAGCAGTACTTCATTTGTTTTTTTCCCCCTCCCAATCAGCTTCTCAACTTATGATTTTTAACTTTACTTAGCTGTTCCCTAGTACAGTTAATGTGCATAACTTACATAATAAAATGTGGTGCAATTATGTTTTACTGAGCTTGGTAATCTGTTTGGCGATATCTTTGTTTCTACATGAATTGAGCATGTGCTCAATGAAGTCCTTAAAGTCATCATTTTAAGAGATTAAAAGCTTTTGTGTATTTAATTTTTTGGGGGGGGGGAATTCCCTACTAAACTCTATATGGAGCTGTGTGATGTTCCTTTGCAGAGCAAAATAAAGGAGAGAGATGAGTTTTGACCGTCTTAATGCTGTGGGCCTTCAGATGTTGTTGCAATCCCATCAGCCACATCAAGCTTGGCCAATGGTTGAGGGATGCTGGGAGTTGAAGCTCAGCAACATCTGGAAGGATGCAGGTTCCTCACCCACAGGACAGGGAGAGAGGGGGGTAATGTTTCGAGAAACTATATATGTAGTTCTGTCTCAAGGTCTTACGCTAATTTCCTATTTGCACCTGGATAGTCAACTCCTGCCACAAACAGCAGAGGTGGCAGGAATTGATGTGGGGATGTTTAGGGAGGCAGGAGAGGATATATTGTTTGATGATATCCTTCCTAACTTGCATTAGCAGAGTTCTAAACATTCCCTCTTTTAGAATTTGCACAGCGGTTAGCTTGTTGCAGGCTTGTCTGAGCCTCTCAATATAAGACTCCTGATAAGATCCCTTCTTGTCCCTCTTAAAAAGCATAGACACGACGGTCTTATTAAAGTCAATATAAAAGTAGTTTACTCACAATCATTCAGTTCACAGTTGATCCCTGAATATCTGGCTGGGTTTCCCCAGCCACTCTGGGCGGCTTCCAACCAAGATTGAAAATACAGGAAGACTTAGGTTACAAAACTATATACACATGTGGAACTATCCCATAAAGGAGTTAGTTCTGCTGACACATGGAAAAGCAAAATGATGAAGAAAGAGGAGCAAACGAAGATGGTGTGCTCCTCTTCCCCAGGTTAGGCCACACACAGACACACAGGCCTCTCGTCACATGCAGAGAAAGTTTCTCACAGCTCAGGAGGAAAACGAAGCATCTCCTAGCATGTTCATGCTAGGAATGTTGTACTTGACTGCTAGCTGTTTTACATCCCACAGTTGATGACACACCTGGAATGCTGCAAAAGACCTTCAGGCCTGAGTTGGTCCTGACATTCCTCTGGATTGCAGGCAATTAATGGATAAATAAGAATGACAGTGGGAAGGAGATGGGGAAGCTCCAGATCGAAATCCAATAAATTTTCTCTCTGCTGCTATGAGCTGGCTGTGGTTATATTCCACAGGATGGAAGGTTTTACTGTTAAGAGCTTCATAACAGCTTACTTTGATGAATTAGCTTACTTTATTACATTTATATATCCAGCTAAGTTTTTATAGTTATACATCGCTACCACCAAAAAGGCCCATTCTCTCATTGCCACCTGAAACGAACCCAAGGACGTTGCCACCAATAATATGCGACGAACCCAGTCCCGGCGTTGTCACTAAACTTTCGAGGATCCCACCTAATATGTGAGGATCCCACCAAAGCAATGTGCCTCCCTTTAAATAACACTAGCCGAGTGTTGAAGGAAATTGGTTATTCCACGAACAACCCACTTAACCTTCTTACACCCCAAATAAACCGCCTGTTTAAGTTTGGGGTCTGCTAGTTATTGAATTGCCGTAACGCGGCTCAGTATCCTTTCTAACTCCTGACAAGTGTATCAGGAACCACCTTGTGCTCACTGTAAGGATTCCCTTTTTAACCTAAGGTTCACCTCCACAGCTTTGTGGCCCCTCCTCCTGGCACTTGTCTTCCCTGGGCTTGACCTTGAGGTTTTAAACTATTTTTCCTGCTCCTCAGGTTAAGTCTAACCACCTCCCTACAGTCACCACCCCTTTGAGTTAGGATACGTAGCTGGAATAACTAGGCACATCCACTTTTAATATAACATTTAAGAAAGCTTTATTTAAACTAGAGGACATTTAAATGTGTAATGGTTTCATGTGTACAGGCTCTTAGATCATATTCTTAGTTTCATTTAACAATGGCTAGATAATATAATTCTATTCAACTCCTCAGAACACTCTAAGATCTCCTACTCCTACCCACACGCTCCCTCACTCCCTCTCAACTCCCACAACCCTCTCCTAATCAACCGAACTAACTGCCTCCCATCCCTTTTAAACTCGTGGCAGTCCCGCCCCCTCAGGAATGGAATGCGTCATTTATCTAGGGGGTTGGGGTTTAACTCTTTACACCCTGGAGTTCTATTGCAAACCAAACCAATCCGTCACACCACCCCTCAAACATCTGCCAGAGGGGGCACACATTAGCTGTAAAAGGAGGGTTGCAGTGATGCTCTAACTCAGAACTAAATCAGAAATGACCAAAGAGCTCTTTGATTGTATCTCACAACTTTGTTAAAAATAAAGCAACTTGAGAGGCTATGATTTTGATTGGAGTAGCAATTGCGCACAAGGGGTGTTATTAAAAGCCTCCCCTCCACACTGCATTCACAGACCTGCCACTTGCACACCTCAGGGTGGAAAGGGGCATGGAAAATTAGTGTTTGCTAACACAACCTCCAGGACTAGTCCAGCAAAAGATGTCTGGATTGGGCTTATTGCTGTCACATGATGGGTTTTTGCTTGCTGCCCAGCTCCATCTGCTCCCTGTTCCTGAAAGGCCCCATTTCATGGGTTTCTGTTAGCTACTGCTGACGGGAATACTGCCAGTGGCAGCTTCTGCCCGCTGTTTGGTCAATAATATTGGTGTTAAGGCCAGCAGGGCTTGATGAATAGACACCACCAACTCATTTAGACCAACTCCACGTCAGCAGATTGAGGGTTTCAATTGCTATGCCCCTTCTGAGTAAACGATTTGGTTTACAAACTCCGCAAAACCAGAAATAGTGTCTTGGTTTGGGAACTTTACCTCAGTCTAAGAAAGGAATCTGAACGGTGGAAGGGCACCGGCGGCAGGAGGCCTCATTAGGGAAAGTGCGCCTCGGTTTAAGAACGGTTTTGGTTTAAGAACGGACTTCCGGAATGGATTAAGTTCGTAAACCGAGGTACCAGTGTACACATAAATGAAATGAAACAAAAAGCCAGGAGATCTCATCATCATTCTCCCATGTCACATCTGTTGTGACCTTAAGCACCCTGTCTTTATTCAGCCTTTAGCAAATTCTCCATCGCTTGGGTAGTACAATGCCAGACAACATTCCTCTGCAGTAAGAAACTTGACCTAAAGCTGTTTAGTGAAACATATGGGTTGAAATGACATCTTGTGACTTTTGAACATCATCTTTTAACGCACAGCAGTCCCTACTCCTCTCTCTCAAGAGCTCTTTCATTAGTCCTTCACAAAAGGAAACGCTTGAATCAAAAGAGCAATACCCTCTTTTTGATTTGCAATTCGTTCATTCTCTACTCATTCCAAATAATAGAAATATACAAAGTAATAGGTACGTAAAGTGATTCACCCATCATCATTTTAATCTTTTTAAAAGTCTTGCGGAGATAAGCGCAATCTGATTTATTTTGACAATGGGTTGTAAAAAAAAAATTAAGAACAATAGTCTACTAAAAACGTTTTAAAAGCCTGTTGCTCTGCTCTAAAAATGGTCGTTTCAGGTGTATTTCGAATTTGAGAGAACGATGGTATTAATCGCCAGCTTAAAGTGATTATGAGGCCTGTGCTGTGGAAATTACTCAATTTTCTGTTCTTGGAAGCTATATTTTTTGTGTTAAAAATGCCACAGCTTTCTTACATGTCTACCTGTCATTTTCCTGCTTTTGAATTTTTTTAAAAATATTCTTCAATCAAATGGGTAGTGGTATCAATTATATGGGACCAATCAACTTTGGACCTTGTCCAAAATCCAGTGAAGCCAACGAAAGGCTGTTGTTCACTACTCTATGATTGAAATCAGGTTTCCAGAAAAGTCAGCCAATAAAGATTGTCTTTTCTTGTGAACATTGTCAACAATACTATGTGAAGAGTATCGTGAATGTAGAGCTTCCACAGAATACACCCTCCTCAGAATCCTCCTCTGTAATTTTAAAGCTGTGTATCTGCTGAATATTTGATCTCTGATTATTTTAGCTCTGTTTTAATCAAACATCAAAATCACAGGTGTAACTCATTGACCGTTATCCTACAGAAAAGATGATCTGGGAATGGGATGGTTATTAGAATGCTGGTCTAGGACTGGGAAGAATCAGAATCACTGGACTCTTGGTGGGAAGGAGTCTGTAGCCATCATGTAAGAAATATTTTAATTGGGAGGGGAAGGCAAGGAGGCAGAATGTGGACTCTGTGCCTGTAGAATAACCAGGTACAAGCCACTGTGGCTATGCCTGTCTTGTCCTTTGCCTTTCCCCCCTCACAGCTTTCTCACTGGATAACATACTTACCTGGTAGCACAGGTGCTCACCAAACAAGGTGGTGCATCACCTGAACTAATAGGCACAGTCAGAGAAAGCAGAGCTTGACAGACGATGGGTAAATCTCCAGCTGTTTGCAAAGTATGTGGGCATTTAAGATTGCCTTTGTTATTGTAGTTTGTCGGAAAGATTCACTCCATGGAAGTGGCCACTGTCAAAGGCATCCCATAATTTAATTGGTATTGCTCACACGATTGAAAGGCTTGTTTACACAATTAAGATTCCGAAGTTGTTGTCTGAGGGTTATTACTCCAGGGTTCGCCAAGTGGCCTCGACACCTCAGCAGCAGAGGCCCTTGATGGCATTGCTTTAAAACCAGCATTTCGGTTCAGAGTTCTCACTGAAGGCGCAGCAGTATGCAAAATTCAAAACAGCAGTAGCCGGTGGCGTGCGTGTGCGAGAGAGAAACCCTTCAGCCTTGTTTAATGCGATATTGGGGCCCATGTTTCACTATTGCATGCCAAATTAATATTCAGGCGGTAGCCGAGCAAACCTCCCCAATCAGGAAGCACTGGAGGAATTTTAAAAATGCTGGAAGTTATGCCAGAAAGCAGTTAGTGCACCGGATTCGGCAGGCGACTAATAATGACTATATAGCTTACTTTAAAAAAACCCAAAACAAAACATTAGTTATGAATTAAAAGGATGAGATGGGAGCTTTATAAGGAAGGTGAATGACTAAAATACTTCGATGTGGGTTCCCCCCCACCCCACCCCCCACCAGAGCTTGAGAAAGAATGATTACATCCCTACAGCAGTCTTCAAAGTCTTGGAGTCACAGAGTGGAATAGGAAATGAACTGCAGTTCAGTGACCCTCTGTGGCCTGAACAGTAGGAGCTGGGAAGCAGCAAACACAACTTTCCACTTTATTCACTTCTCTCTCTTTAACCACCGCCAGCAAAAGGCTTTCTTTTTATTTCCGCTTCCCCGCGGTTCCTGAAAAATTATCTGTGGCTGAAGATGTGCTTTACGTTAGATGTATCACACACCTTGCATTAATTTCTAGCCATATTATATGAGCTTTTAACTCTGCCGGCTGTCCTCCATATTTTAATATTTTCAGAGATCTATAATGGCGGAGGGGGTACTTCCCCCCCCCCACTGACCTCATCATACTGAATCCCGTGAGGTGATGTCTCAAGGACAGTATATACTGTGGCATGCAATCTTCCTTGCCTTTCATTCGCGATACAGAACCGCAAGCTGGTCAGTCAGCCCTGCTTGGAGAGTGATATAAAGTATAGCTTTCAGCCTGCTCTATAATTTTCTCTCTCATGGAGGAGCATCTTTTGTCAAAATATGTTAGCAAAACATGCTGGCTTTCAGGGAAGCGGGAATTATACATGGCAGCCATGTTGTGATGTCACACAAGAGTGTCTTGACCTTGTCATCTTGATTGGGATCCTTTTCAATATAGAAATATGTATCCTGCTATTTAACAAGGTGAAACGCTCACCACATATTTGCCCATAATAATACTTACGGTATGTGATTTCATTGCCAGATTAAATATAGATATATATGGGGGGTTTTATTTAAAAAAAATAATCATGGATGCAGGATTACAATATATTATGATTGTATGTTCCTCTACACTCTCCCATACTGTAAATGGGTCACATGACTGCTCATTGGTGTGGTTAAAAAGGAAAAGAATAAATCAGAGAACCATTCACCTAGAAGAGAACTTCTTGGGTTGTATTCAGCATAGTGGTGAATTCACCAATTCCTTGTGGAAAAAAAAAGTTCTTCCCCTCACCTGCACATGTGGACTAATTGTTGTGGCTGCCTCATTCCTCCTGCAAAATAGAAACACAGTCTTAATCACAACTAGCTTTGTAATTTTATAATGTTGTTGTTTTTAAAGACCAAAGAAAAGCTAATATTTAACTGTCATTTGACTTTGAGAAGCTCATTGTTCCAATGACTTGGACAGTAAACCTACAGATTTAATGCTAATTCTAGCAGAGATACCAAAGAGATTATGGAAGCAACCTTATGCACAAGAAGCTGGTGTGAGTTAAGCTGGTACAAAGTTAGACCAGATCCAAACCTTGTTTAGCAGTGGGCCTGCTGCTGCTGCCTAAAGCTGGCAGAGGTGAAACAAGCTTCTAAAATTGTGTTTGATGCCCACTTGCCAGGTCATGTGACTGAACTGAGGATCCAGCCTAATCTCTGTTCTCACCCCTGCCATACCCCCAGAATGCCTCTTTGGGGGACTTACACTGGTTCAGCCAATTGGTTCAGCCAATTGAGATCCAGCTGAGCTGGGATGTGCAGGTTATGCCAGCATTTTGGGGGGATTATCCAGGGTTGGAGACTTAATGTTGGCTCAGCCCAGGTGTGTTTGTAATTTGCCGGTTGAACCAGAGATCTGCTGCCTCCTAAGTTGATCAGTTGAGTGGATCTTGCCATAGGATTTTCCCCTAAGGCCATTCAAAGGTAAAGGTAAAGGTACCCCTGACCGTTAGGTCCAGTCGCGGATGACTCTTGGGTTGCGGCGCTCATATTTCTTTAATGGCCGAGGGAGCCGGCGTACAGCTTCCGGGTCATGTGGCCAGCATGACTAAGCCGCTTCTGGTGAACCAGAGCAATGCACGGAAATGCTGTTACCTTCCCTCCTATTTATCTACTTGCACTTTGACATGCTTTCGAACTGCTAGGTGGGCAGGAGCTGGGACCAAGCAACAGGAGCTTACCCCATCACGGGGATTCGAACCACCAACCTTCTGATCGGCAAGCCCTAGGCTCTGTGGTTTACAGCGCTACCTGTGTCCTCTAAGGCCATTTAGAGATAGTCTAACTATATGGAACAAAATGTACATGGGTAGGAGAGACAGCATCATGGTGTCATGGTCCACCACCCAACTATTTCTGTTAATTTCAGTATCTGGAATGAGGCTGGGTCTTTCTGCGTTATTTGAGGACCTTGCAAAGACGTTCCACACCCTAATCATTGCTGTAAAGGGATTCAGTCTCACAGACGTCAGTCCAATCCACAAGTTCTTTCCATGGCAATAGAAGCCAACGTGGTGTTTTTTGCAGAAAAGCAAAGAATCAGAGTGCATTATGAATTGGAATTTTATAGTTACCATTGATAAATGTGCTCAGTGTCTTTGGGGTGACACGATTGTCTCCTCCGTTTATGACATTTCTGTCTCACAGGTACCTGTTTTGCCATGTGCCTTTTGCAGCTCATAGAAGTAATTGCCCACCCCAATGTTTTCCTCCAACAGACAGAAAAGAAAAGCTACTCCATGGAAGGCAAAAAGAAAAACCACACACACATCAATCTGGTACTAATATGAACAAGCATTAGCACTTAAGACACAAGAGGAAGATTGTAAAGCCCTCCGCCTGTGTTTTATTGGAGCACTTTCTCTCCCTTCTTTATGTTGAGTGGTTTCGAACATACGCTTGCAATGTTAAATGTGCCTAGTGCTTCTGCCAAGCATACATTCAAACCCGTGCGCAAACCAAGTCACAAAAAGGCAGCTGTATTTCAGTCATGTTTGGCATTTCGGGGCCTGAAGCTGATGCCTAGCCTGAGCAGCCACTGTGGGTTATGTGTCATATTTCTTCATAGAACCCTGTTGTGCTGCAAAGCCAAAAGTGTGCGAGGGGCCAATTCCTGCTATTGGCAGCCAGCATGTGGATTGGCCTGGTCTGGTACAAACATGAGGAGCCTGGTCTTTGCTCAACAGGGCAGTTCTTCTTCTTGCGGCACTTCGGAGCCCAGCTTCCTGCCTAGGCCACAGGCCCTCAGAGACCCCGAATACACCTGCCAGAGCTGGAATAGGATGCTACTGTTGACAGGTTTAGCCAGACTGGCCTGAGAATTTGTGTGTTTCTAAGTACATCACCAGAAATTGGCAATTGGTGCTTTAAAGGCTTACTTGTATTAGTGGCGAGCATGACCAGCATGGGTTTTCAACTTGCCAAGTACATGTCCAAATTTGACCCTTGGCTCATCCAAGACACTCTCTCTCTCTCTCTCTCTCTCTCTCTCTCTCTCTCTCTCTCTCTCTCTCTCTCTCCTGCATTTAAAATGCTTGGTGCCAGTTGTTTCTCCACTAAAGGCAACAGATACTTCAAAGGCTGACATATTTCCTTTGGGGTTTTTTTCCGCCCTGTATTATTTTTCAGATAAGTAAAGAAATATAATTATTCCATTTGCATATGAGAATCATGTTGGAGGACTGCATTATTTTCTAATGCTTTTGATTTGTATTTTTAGCATTTCTGTTTGAGTGTTAACTTTGAAAGACTGAGAATTTTTAAGATATGGATGCCAAGAATATTTATATAAAAAGAGGAGTCCGTGTTTTGGAAGCTCGTTTCTGAAAGCGGGAAGAGGAGCAGCGCAAATTACAGGTTTAGTCTTATTTGCACATCCGTTTCAATCTGAATCCTCAGTAGTTTCACAAAAGAGCCCAAACCTTCGCTCTTCGTACATTCTAAATATCTGATTAACAAAAGACATTCCTAATATAGTGCTCATGGGAACCCAGCAAAGCAATTCCTAAATGAATAATTAAGAGGTGAATTAATTATTTTTAAAATGATTCCAATTCTGGGACTATAAACGGAAGGGGTGTTGCGTCACCACGTGGGCCGCAAGCGAAATAATTGGTTATGTTCTGTGCGCGCTGAAAATAGAAACTTTACCTTTTAGAAGACTTTGTTCAAGTCAACCTTATGGTAATTACTCATGTCTGTTTCTAAATCCCATCTCAGGATCCATCTCCTCCCCTTACCTTGGGGACTGCCATTTGCATTAATTAAAGACTCGAAACCAGCTCCCAGAACTCTTCTTGTCCATCAGCCCCACTGTTATTACTGAAACCTGCCCATACACTTCCCTCGTCATTTGCATACTAATACCGAGATTACTTTGTCTAACAGGTAGGTGAGCGAGTTCCTTTGCATTGTTGCGAGCATGGCTTGTGTACATGGCTGTACCACTCGGCGGTTCACATCTTCCAATTCGTTTTTGTATTAGCAGTGACAGCATGGTGCTATTTACAATTCAAAATATTGAACCGCCTCTCCAAATACATTACAGGTACTGAAACTTGTTTATGGTATGTTCGTGCATTTTGTTTACGGTATGTCCATACATTTTGTTTACGGTGTGTTCATACATTTATAGGCCGTATGCATGTTGTTCATACATTCATAGGACTTTTTCCACACAAGCACAGACCCTCCAAGGACTCGGTTATACAGCCGCAAATAAAACGTTTTAAGTGCAATATACAATTTGACACTATATGCCGATGGTGAGCCTTATGGAAAATTCCATTTTTTTCTTTTTTTAAAAAGCATTTTCAGAACATTTTTTTATATATGTGTGTAGATTCCACCCAAGTGTCCTTATTTTCCAGATTTACAGAAGCAGTCCCATTTTCTGATTTGATCACACTTTTCCTTAAAGGTAAAGGTAAAGGGACCCCTGACCGTTAAGTCCAGTCGTGACTGACTCTGGGGTTGCAGCACTCATCTCACTCTATTGGCCGAGGGAGCCGGCGTACAGCTTCCAGGTCATGTGGCCAGCATGACTAAGCCGCTTCTGGCGAACCAGAGGAGCACACAGAAACACCGTTTACCTTCCTGCCGGAGCGGTACCTATTTAACTACTTGCACTTTGGTGTGCTTTTGAACTGGTAGGTTGGCAGGAGCATCCTTAAGGCATCCCTATTTCCATTGGAAAAATGTTGGAGGACATAGAGTTATCCGACCCTGGAGCCATCTGAAGGTAGCCCTGTATAGGGAAGTTTTTTTAATGTTTAATGTTTTATTCTGCTTTTGGGTACCGCCCAGGGTGCCTGGGGCTGCCTAGTCAGATGGGCAGGGTATAAAATAATAATAATGTTTGTCCCTATTTTCATTGGGGAATTGTTGAAGGGTAGGAAAGCATATTCATTGACTGCAACAATGAAGGGATGGCATGCACATGAGAATGGGCCATTGGCCATCACAAGTAAAACCAAAGATAGAACTTTCATTCCACCTCATGTTACCTTAAACCCAATGGATTGGATCCACTGGCTAACTTAAGTTTCATTGTTTTCAGTGGGTCTCCTCTCGTCACAAGCAGAGAACCCTCTCGCACTTGAACCCTGCATAAAGCGAGAATGTACTCGTCCACTCTGCTTATGAGCAGATGTACAGAGAATTCAGTCTTGCTTGGGGAGCGTTCACATGTTCCCTTATCTTGCAGAAAATAGGATTGAACTCCCCACAAATCAGCCTATGTGTAGGGAACTCAATCCTATTGGTCACTGTCTCCAATCCTTTATGACATCAGAGGATTTACAAACAGGTGGCCCTGCCTACTTGTCAACATATGCTGTGTCCCCATACTTACTAACTTTGGGAGAAAATGGATTCTATGCGCCCTAATGGTGTCCAAGTAACTGATACCGATGAATTGGCAGAATAGAGATATGATTCCCTTTAATCCAGTGATGGCAAAACTCGGCCCTCCAGCTGCTTAGGGACTGCATTTCCCATCATCTCTGACCACTGGTCCTGTTAGCTAGGGATGATGGAGTTGTGCACAGAATATACTACGTTACAGGCAATTATATGTGTATTAGGATAACAATATTATAAAGGTCTGTATATTAATGTATGGTCATGTAACAGTATTGTTTCTTTTTCTCACTCTCACTTTTTTCGTTCTTTTTTTCTCACTCTATCTTTTATAAATGAAATTTTCTAAATAAAATATTATTATTTTTTTAAAGCAAACATTGGTCTCCAGGGTGAGGGGAGAGAAAAGATCTGGGCCACCAGGTAAAAAAGATTCCCCATGCCTGGTTTAGGTTGAGCATATTACAACATTTAATCAGCTATAGCCACTAATTTCAACTGGTGAGGTAAATTGTTAGTGAAGTTTATTCATTCATTTATTATTTCCATTAATTGTTTCCAATTATTGACTGCTTAGTATCCAAAGATCTCAAGGCAACAGAATATGTCTGTTGGCGACAGATCCCTTCTGATTATGTCAGAATCAGAAGTGATTTCTCTTGTCCGTTAATCCTAATGCAAAGAGAAGCTGGGGTAACATTTTTGTGGTGACCCCTGAAAAAAACTCTCCCTCCCTCCTTGTTGCGGTTTCCATGCTGCTCTGCCTCCTGTGTGGCTGCTATTTACATAGCAAACAAACAAAAATCCCCTACACATAAGTTGCATTGACACAATTAATGACACATCTGCTTTGGCCCCCTAAGGAAGAGAACTGCTGAGTAATCCCCACACATTGCAATTATTGAGAATAGCTTCTAAAAATTTTTTTAGAAAGCCTGACTTCCGTCAAGTTGAGCTCTGGCACTTCTAATTTTAGAAGTAAAATACTTTTACCTTCATGTAGTACATGATGAAGTGCTTTTAATTTTCAATATCAGCTCTCTTGTACGGGATGTGTTCATCACGAGTCTTGGGAGAGGCCTGGAAGATCTCCATTGCATTTTCTTCTCTGAGAAAACCTGACAAGTTTTTTTTTTTAAAAAAAAACCAAACAACTTGCTTCTTAAACCATCGAGAGCCTTGAGAATCATTATTTTCTGCCCCTTTGAAGTTTTAGCACTATGGAAACATTGCAGCAGCCTTGGCAACTCCAGGAGGAGGAGAACCAGTTTACTCGTTCCGTTTCCCATTTTTCACTCCTCTTCACTTTCTTTTCCAGAAAGCAGCCTTCTTTTCTGTAAGAAACTTAGAAGGATAACACAGAAGGTCACTTTTATATGTGGCACAACACCTTCTATTCCCTGCTGGAGGCTGATACACATCAAGTGCCTCTGCCTCAGATTTAATGTGGCCAGGAGTTGGCCTACAGTAACCTACAGGGGTGTATTTAACCCATTTCTCAAGCTTCTTTTCTTTTCCCGCCTTCTGCGCACACATCCAGCTTTCTTTGCTGAGACAACAAAAGTTATATCTTACTACTTCGAGCGTTCCTTCTTCTGATGGTTTGGGTTGTACGAAAGAGTGTTGTGGATGTGAAGATAAGTTGCATATTTGTCCAGGTGTGGTGTATATGTTGAATTGCTGGAGATATTTTTCCTTCGCAAATCTTCTTTTGAGTATGAGAATTAGGGAGAAATAAAAATTATGCAGTTCCTGGAAACTCTTTGCCTTCCTCCCACCCAACTGAAGTAGTAGTAGCATAGCTGCCAAGTTATCCTTTATTTTAAGGGATTTTCCCTTATGCTGAATAGGCTTCCTCGCGAGAAAAGGGAAAACTTGGCAGCTATGAGTAGTATTAGTAGTAGTAGTAGTAGTAGTAGTTGTTGTTGTTGTTGTTGTTGTTGTTGTTGTTGTTGTTGTGTATTGAATTTATATACTGCCCTATACCCTGAGGGGTCTGGTCTTTTGTATTGTAATATAAGGGGAAGCGCCCCTCATTTGAACAAGGGCAGAAAGGGGGTTGAGGGAGGGAAAATGCCTTCAGTGGTGAGGCAACCAACCAGGGTTATGTTCCCTGTTTTGCCTTTCCCCCGACAATAAAGCCATTTAGGCTGCAAATGGAAAAAGCAAGGGTGGGCAACTTTGATAAATGGGCAGGGCTTGTGTTTGCAGTCAACCACCAATCAGCTGAGGCAAGGTGCCTCTGTGGAGCCATCTCCCAGCCCTGACATACCTTCTACTTACCAGAACGCTGGAGGGAGGGGACAACCTATGACTCTCAGTTCAGTTCTCCACACGTCCACCTCACTTTGTGATGAACGAAAAGGTCCTCATGAAAATTAATTCGTATTCTACTGCAAATTTCTTCCAATATACCACATTTTTGCAGGGCGTTTTGCATTAACACAATGCATTTGGGGATGTGGTTTTCACAAATGAATACATTTTTAACGCACAATTTACCCTCATATATACATTTTTGTACTTGTGACTTAGCTGGATGATTTTGTATTGCAAAATTCAGAGAAATGTAAATGTCGAAGGATGGCTCCGTTTCGATTTCCACAGTGTTTCGGGAAGCAGAAATTAAGTATGTTCACCTTCAAATATGAACTGCATTTAACTTCTCCTCTACCCCTAGGGACAAGGCAGACTGGCAGCAAGTTTGGGGCAACTCAGACACAACAGTAGGAATGCCGGATTGTATTCACTGGTTCACCCTCACCACTCCAGTCTTGCGGCTGTCCTACCTTGTACAGGTAAGCTACAGTGATGCTATCACTCTGGGCACATATTTTGCCTTGAAAACTTTCTTGGGCATATGAAATACTTCTCACAACCTTAACTGGCATGCTTTTCTTCAAAGCATGGCATTCACCAGGCTATTCATTGCTGAAATCTGAAATGCAATGCACATTTGATTCAACTGTGTAGAACAGTGGCAGTATACTTTTATTGGGATATTATTTATACTTGGCATGGTCTAGACCAAATAAATAAGTCATCTAATTTTGCTCAAGCAGATTTCTAATTCCTCTCCTCTCCCTGCTGCCCTCCATGGTCCCCCAAATTGGCTCAAGTTGACCCCCCACCACCACCCAGAAAAGATGTTGGGAGCACAGGGGATGCGATGACGGGGAATACTGATTATGTGAGAGGAATCATAAAATTGGAGAGTTGGAAGGGTGATCTAGTCCAACACCCTGCAATGCAGGAATCTTTTGCCGCAGTGGCAAAGCTGCATGCTCCACTGCCGGGGTGGAGAGCAGGCAGGGGCATGGCGCACATCCCGGAAGTGCGGCACACCACCCACAGGGGCATGGCGTGCGTTCTGGGGGCGTGATGTGGAACCTGTTTGGGCATGGCGCCCAGCATGTGTGGGGTACGTGTTGTGTGTCCAGGGGGGCTGCCGCGATGAAACCCTACCGGAATAGTGGTGCCGGGGGCGGTCTGCTCCCTCCGCACTCCCGTTCCTCCACCAGTGTCAACACGGGGCTCGAACACACATATGTGACAAATTGAAGCACTTTTGAAATGTTTATTTCTGCCCGGCTGGCAAAGAGTTAACCCACCTCCAGCCTGACTGGCATAGAACTCTGATGGGGGCGGGACTGTGCCCGGTTTGAAAGGAGGGAGTGTCGGTTTGGTCAGTTAGGAGGGAGAGGGAGGAAGGTGTGGTGTGGTGTTATGTGGTGGCTTGTTAGAAGACAGTGAAGAGGCTAGGACAACTTAAAGTTAAATGTTTGACTGAGTTTATTTTGTACAACTGGAACAAAGCTAATTAATAAATGACACGTTAAAGAATCACTTATGTTTTTTAACACAATAAAACTTCATCTCTGTTTTTGCCAACAAGAGGTCCGTCTGTATTTTTCCAGCGAGGTACCAGGACTCACAGCCGTGGTGACTCAAGAGAGGGCAAAACTCACCTCAGGCAGGGAGGTGGTGGTTTGTGTCCTGAAGTTACACGGAGGAGGCTTAGAAGGGTAACCTGAGGTGCCAAGAAGTTGCCAGAGTGCATAGGGCAAACTTCTACAGTGGGGGAATCCAACTGAGGGAGACCCTTTACTGGAGGCAAGAGGTTATTCCTGGGGGACAGCCTAGAGTTTCTTAAGGTACCAGGCCACGTAGGCTGGAAGGCTCTCCTTACTTAGAAACCCATTAGGAAAAGGGGTTTATTTTTGAGGCGGCAGGAGAAGAGGGTGGGTGTTTTCCCCTCTGGATTCCTGTGTCGCAGTGATAGTAAGGTAGAGTGGGACCCGGGTCGTCACGCGTTCTGGGGGCGTGATGTGGAACCTGTTTGGGCATGGCGCCCAGCATGTGTGGGGTACGTGTTGTGTGTCCAGGGGGGCTGCCGCGATGAAACCCTACCGGAATAGTGGTGCCGGGGGCGGTCTGCTCCCTCCGCACTCCCGTTCCTCCACCAGTGTCAACACGGGGCTCGAACACACATACCTGAGAAAATATGAGATGTCACCTATATGACACATATACACTTCAGATTGGCATTTAGCCAGTTCATAAATACCTAACAAAAATGTGAACATTTTGGAATGTTACTCATAACCCTTTCATATTCCAACTTCTTTCAAGCAAGGTACAACGATTTCTTCTAAGTTACCATTTCCCTTACATATAAATCCCCTGACATTTTACAGATTTAGCTCAGTGGAAATAAGAGCACTGGCCTCACTGGGTGAACTTGTTTTTTTTTAAAAAATTAAAAATACTATCCTTTCACAATTGCCAGAAAACCAGTGACTGATGGGTGCCATTGTTAACTGCAATGCTCTCTGTCTGCACGTTGTAGACCCCGACTTGGTGTACAAAGGCTCTGCTCTTAGCACAGTCCCAAACTTTTATTTGCTGACCTTAGACCAGTTAGATAAGTGACCTCCCTGAAGAACTGCTGGAGATTTGTTGCTTTTCTGTACAGCTCTGACGAGAGTACTTAATTCTCTTCCGCAGCAAGATTTTCTGTGCTTTGGCAGGCAAAGCCTCTGCACTTCACCATCTCGCTGGGCCAAACTTTGATAAGTACTAAAGTCAGTGAAGATATTATGGAACTCGTAAAAGAAGCCAAGATAAAGACCCAGTACAGCTCATATAATTTTATGTTACTGGCAAATTAGGGGGGGAAATGGACTGCTCTCTTTTGTGCCCCCCCCAAAAGATGGCAAAGGGCTATTTTTAATTATGAAAGGTTTGCCACTGTCAGAAAGTCCAAGCTCTCTGATGAGTTTGCCTGCATGATTTAGAAGTCTGGGAACAAGTCTTTCCTGCATTTACACTTTGCATTTTTAGGACAGTGCACTTTCAAGCCTTTCCCAACTTGGTATCCTTAAGATGATTTGAACCACACCTCCCATCAGCTCCAGCTTACATGGTCAATGGTCAAGGATGATGGGAGTTGGAGTCCAACAGTATATGGAGGGGGCAACATTGCAAAAGGCTGTCTTAGGTGAATATTGAAAATTATAATTATTTTGTTACAGATTGCAAGCACCCTAGGTGGGAGCCTGGCCTCTTGTGCTTTGTATGTTACAATCATGCACATCAATGGCAGTACCACCATCATCATCATAAAAAATAAAGGTCAAAAGGTCAAAAGACAATAATCAAGTTACTGGGCATTAACAAGGATCCTGGATGGAAGTAAATACAGTGGTACCTCTACTTACAAATAACTCTACTTACGAATGTTTCTACTTATGAACGGAGCTCCGTCCGCCATCTTGGATGCGGTTTAGATAGGATTTTTTCTACCTACGAATTTTTAGATAGGGTTGCTTCGACTTATGAATTTTTTTTCTCCCAATGCATTCCTATGGGATTCGACTTACAATTCTTTTCGATCTACGAATGTGCGTTCGGAGCGCATTAAATTTGTAAGTAGAGGTACCACTGTAGAGAGTGCTGTTTTGATAGGTACTGTTTCACTGACAGAGAACATATTGCAATACTATTTCAGAGTATTGGATAGATTACAAGAATTGGAAATCTTTACTTACTGGGGTGTGCAAAGACCATGAGATTCATTTGGATCTATATTTCTAGCTCCATGAAGTGGCATGATCTGTTTGGGATCTGATCTGTGTATTTCCAGTTTGACTTGCTTTTCAGGTCCAAGTCTGATCTGTTGGGAATCAAGCTCTGTTCCCCATTCCCTGTTCACTGTGATGGGAAAACAAAAAACAAACATTTTCCTTTTTGGAGATTAAATTTGCAGGAATCAAAGTCCCTCCAAAGTGGGTTAAGGGTGCCATACATTGGGGGGGGTGTTGTTGTTTTGTTTTGTGTGTGCAAGGGCACTTTAAATGTATGGTTTTTTAAAATATAAAAATCCATAACTTTTTATTTTATTTTTCTGCCGGAATTGGACATAGTTAGCAAGCAGGGCTCCCCCTTCTGGGGGGGGTGAAGCTTGCCAATTTCAGAATGATAGCTCCAGTGGTTCTCACACAAAGTGTCCCACAGCAGAAGGAAGGGACAGCGTGGGAGTTCCAGTTAACCACTGCCAAACTGTAGAAATGGGAATCAACAGAAATCAATAGAAATGGGAATCATAGTGGGTGGGGTGGGATAAAAGACCATGGATCCCCAAGGAAGATTGGGGTGGAAGTAATGTTGTGCACACCACAACAATGACCCTGTTACCCAAAGTGCCATTGGCGTGGGTGGCTTTCTGTGCCCCAAACATATTTGGGGGGATACAGTCTCCTCTCTGTAAGATCTCTTCATAGTGGGAGGGTAATGGTGGGGAAAGAACTTGGGAAAGACTGGAGTGGGGAAAGAGCCCCCCTCCCAGCAAGGACGTAGTTTCCTCAGTGGTTGTTTGTGCAGCCTGGGCTTCTGCTCTGCCGTAGGCTTTGGGGACTATAAAGGAGATCTCTCCATTGACTTGCATAGGGGAAGATCTATGTGGAAAAGAAGCACAGTTTTATTCCATCCTCCAAATCACTGCTAAACCTGTCAGTCAAAACTAAAGATTCCTCCACCCTTTCCATTTCAAGCTCTGGGTACTTTCCCACCTAGTGTGGTGTCATTTCTCTGGGGGGAAAGTAATGGCCAAGTGCTGTTTGGAAAGCCGTCTTCAGAATGTTATTGAATCCTTCAAGGTGGTTTGTAAAAGGTGCGGTCCAACTCAATAACATGGCAATCTCCCCAAATCACCTTGATTTCTCTCATCGTTTGGAGTACACATAGAGGTGATGTATACCCCATTACTTTCCAAAGACTAGAAAATCTGGAATTATAAAAAGAAAAAGAAAAAAAATGACTCCTGATGATGCCCCTAGTCCCACAATAATAATAACAATGTCCGGTTTCTAACTCTTAAATAAAATCAAGAGCTTGAACCCAGGTTTTACTGGTCCAACTGCAGCTTTCACTGAACCAGACTATGACTCTCAGTACATGCCGCATGAAAATGTAGTTCATCCAAAGAAAACGCTGGTGAAATGAGCGCAAAGAATTTTAAAGCAGGAAAAAAATGAGTTTATCAGTTTCTTATTATTTCACCCCATCCTATTTCTTTGACACCTGTGCTTCAGGCTCTGCCATAGAAGAGTGATGATCTATTGACAGCCTGTCTTGGCTGTGATAGTCATGACACACCTGTTTCAGAAATGTAGCTCTTCCTCACAGCTGCTGATGGCGTGTTATCACTTTTGCTAGGTAAAGGTAAAGGGGCCCCTGACCATCAGGTCCAGTCGTGTCCGACTCTGGGGTTGCGGCGCTCATCTCGCTCTATAGGCCGAGGGAGCCGGCGTTTGTCCGCAGACAGCTTCCGGGTCATGTGGCCAGCATGACAAAGCTGCCTCTGGTGAACCAGAGCAGCGCACGGAAACGCCGTTTACCTTCCCGCCGGAGCGGTCCCTATTTATCTACTTGCACTTTGATGTGCTTTCAAACTGCTAGGTGGGCAGGAGCTGGGACCAAGCAACGGGAGCTCACCCCGTTGCAGGGATTCGAACCGCCGACCTTCTGATCAGCAAGCCCTAGACTCTGTGATTTAACCCACAGCGCCACCTGGGTCCCGTAATCAAAAAAAGTTGCATTCATCTCGGGATTTAAATATGATCAATGAAGAACTTCGAACCGCGTAAGATAAAGTTTATACTCAGACGTACTTTTGAGTAATTGTCAAAGCGGTTTCGACTTTTTATTTTATTCTCACAACCACGGCGTGAGGTAGATTAGACTGGGAGACAGCAAGTGGCCTCACGCTTACCTCTTGAGCTTCATGGTCAAGCAGGGATTTGAAACTTGGCCTCCCAGAGCCTAGTCATAGGTATCTTTAATTTAGAAACTTGTACGTTTCTGACACCTTATGGTAGCCCCACTTATTCAAATAGCTTGTCCCTAGATAAGTCCCTTTTTATACAATGCTCCATACTAGTAGCCCTGATAGCATGACTCTGCCCTACACGCCAAAGGTGATTCCTCTTAATGGATTTTGGGGGGTGAGGGTTGCTGAAGTACTGAGGCAGGCTGGAGTACTGTGTTTATTTTCCCCGAACGTAAACCATGTGACACAGTAGTATCCCCCAATGTCGTTTTGTACCTAACACTGCAGCTGAATTGTTCTGAATGCCTTTTTCAAGAAACAGAACTTAACTTTTTAAAAATAATATTTGTTTAAGAGGGCAGCCTTTCATCTAGTATTCTGTCCTTGGCTTACCCCGGTGCTTTGATATAATGGTGTTGCGCGGCAAAAAAAAAAAAAAGTGTTCTCATATCAATTCTGGAATGCCTTCTAATATCTCAGCACAGCTGAGTTACTTATGAGTAGAAAATCCTGGTGGAAAACAAAACTGTTTATTCTCTGTGTGTGTGTGTGTGTGTGTGTTTAGCAATCTTTGCAAATGGCAGAGAAGGGTATATTCTACTCATCTAGACACAAACACTTGTGCATGGGTAGAAATATTAAAGTAGAGAAGTTTACAGAAACTGCCAAAATTAAGAATGATATGTCAGTGGTCTGTACACAGAATGGAAAACACCAGGTTCTGATTCTATTAATATATCTGCCTATCATTAGCATGGTAAACCAGAATGATTCTTTTGGAGCTGAGGTGTACATTTAACCCCCCCCCCAAAAAAAATCTAAATTTTGTTTTTACAACAGGGGGTGCCATTCCAGGAATGATGTGTTTTGTTTTAAAGGGGTGAGATCACAAGGGAGGAGGAATGTGGTTTAGGGAGGAAAGGGAGAGGAGAGGAGTACCCCCTGGTACCCTGTGTCCAAGGACCCCCAGAAACCTAGCGCTGGCCCTGGCAGTAGTCATGAGGTTCTCCACCCTCCTTCTGGGTTGGTAGCTGCCTTATCCCCCCCCCCCCGAGTGTCCAGAAGGATGATGCTACCTGGCCATTCCAAAGATGCACAGGAAAGAGGAAGCATGAGCCTGCTTCTTGTTCCTCCTGTGATACCTAACACCAAGAACTACAGTGTCTCTGGCTGTTTCTACAACTATTCCCATTCAACTATAAAAAGAAGATCTAATTTACAGGGTACTGAACATTTGGTTCTTCTAACAACAGGAAAGCAATAGGAAAGTATGCACATTAAAAACCATGTCTTGGTTTTAATGTGAATACTGGCTACAGATACTCGAACGTAGGTATGAAAAGAATGACCAAAGGATGCCTTTGTTGTTGTTTGTTTTTAAAAATGCATTTATTCTTTTATATTAATGTAAGCTCGTCTCCGTTTTTACATGGGGCTAATTTACAGATATTTTAAAAGTAGTACATTAATTTTTTACAAAAGTATTAAAACATTATTCAGCTAATGAACCGTGCTAGTTTTAGTTTTACATTTTAATGTACCATCCTGCAGTTAAAAACAGTAGAATTAATTACATTTGAAATAAGATAAAAGTAAGCGCCTGGCTCTCTATATTGCTTATTACAATGTAAAGTACCTGTGAGAAATGTAATTCAAACTCTACTCCTGCTTGCAAGCCCCTTTTCAATTTCACTTTATATTTCAGAACTTTTACATTGCAATCCTAAGGATATTTAATTTGTGGCAATATTTCTTCCTTCTAAAGTAGCCCAATTTGCAACAGAAAGCTGTATTCTATTAAGCACCCAGTTAAACGACCTTTCAGTTTGCAGCCTCAGAATTAGTCTATAGATTTCATTTCTTTGTTTGTTAATTTTCATTTATAGCCCAGATTTCTGATCCCCAGAACCTCTGCTTATGAGTGCTGCTGCTCTGTTTAATTGTGATTTAAAGTATTGTGTGGTGTGTAACCCACCCTGGGAGACTTTTGAGAGATAGGTGGGTAAGAAATTTAATCAGTTAAATAAAATATACACTATGTCCACTAAGGCTTACAGAGTTATAATGTGCCTTTTTCACATTACTGATACAATGCTGGCTATATATACAACACCCAGACAGAACCACAAATACTGTGTACATTTAAGCATGGCCTGCTGGTAGCCATGCCTGCTCTGTTCATTCATATTGGAGCTATTGTGAGTATGTGAAAAAGCCCATCATTTTCTAAAATACACCAGCCGAAATATTCAAGAAGGAAGCAACTGTGAATGTCTGAGCCTCTGAAATTACAAATACAGTGGTGCCTCACTTAACGAATGCCCTGCAAGACAAAAAATTCGCTTAACAAAAGGATTTTTCGAGCGGAGCTTGCCTCGCTAGACGAATTCGTTTTACGAATAATTTGTCTAGCGAATCGCGGTTTCCCATAGGAATGCATTGAAATTCAATTAATGCGTTCCTATGGGCAAAAATTTTTTAAATTTTTTTCAATGCATTCCTATGGGATTCGCTAGACGAATTTTTCGTGATAAGAATTGACCCGTGGAACGAATTAAATTCGTCTAGCGAGGCACCACTGTATGTGTTATATAGATTGATTTTAAGAAAGGTCTGGACTTAGTCTCCTATTGGAGACCTTGGGCTAGTCACACTTCTTTGAAGTCTCTCAGCCCCACTCACCTCACAGAGTGTTTGTTGTGGGGGAGGAAGGGAAAGGAGAAGTGTGACTAGCTCAAGGTCACCCAGCAGCTGCATGTGGAGGAGCAGGGACGCGAACCTGGTTCACCAGATTACAAGTCCACCGCTCTTCTTATGACAATGGGTATACTAGGAAACACGGCCATAGAGAAAGGTGACCAGCACACCTTCAAAGCAATGATACTAGCAGGAAAGGCAACAATAGCTTTAGGTTGGAAAGATAGAGAAAAATGGACAGTAGATGTCTGGACTAATTATTTGTTTGAATTTATTCAGTCAGACATCATGGCAGTAACGTCACAGGAAATAACATGGAAGGCCAAGTCTACTATGATAAGGACCAGATGGAACTCCTATCTTCAATGGATAACAACTACTGGACCAGAAGACATTCAGTGGAAATTAAAGACATTGTGCCCGTGGCTGAGGACAACTGTTTGAACCCTCCCAATGGATTATGGGTGGGGGAGGGAAAGGAAAAATGGTACGGGAAATTAAAAATTGGAAGGAGAGAATATAATGTATGTAAAAATTCTCGTACTTCAATAAAAATCTTTTTAAAAAACCAAAAAAAACCTGAGTCCACCGCTCTTAACCATGGCTCTGACATACCTAGCTTAGTGCTGCCTCCTCTGACTAGCATAACTTTTCAGGAGCTCGCAGAGGAGACTTCCTTGTTCCCTATCTGGAGGTACTAGGGAGTGAAACTTGAAGTTCCAGCATGAAAAGTGGGGGTGAATGAGTGGTTCATGGAAAGATGTCTAACCACTGCACAAGCAAATGGGGATGGATGTTTATTGTTGTGTAACCTCCACGGCTCAGAACAAAACACTCAGTAAAGACCAGACATAGTGTAAGCTCATAGCTGTAAAGGTAAAATAAAAACAAAATCAGAACAAATTCTCAGGAAAGAGCAGGGGTTTTATAATCTCCATGTAAGCTTTGGGCAAGAAAATAAGGATTAATGGTCAATAAACAGGTCATCTGAAGGATCCCCGATTCCAGAAGACTCCACACCAGCAGATAACTGGTTCCTCCTCCGATCCCCAAATGTAGCCCAAACATGGCATATCACAGTTAGAGGAAATGTAGTGTTCCTAATTTTGGGAGACTTATTTGATAGATAGCAGTAAGGGTACCCTCTTTAGTTACAGATTGTGCTAATTTGGCAATCTTATTTACATTTCCCCCACCCTTGTTGCTGTCCTCCATAACCTTTTATTCCATGTGTAAAATTTATTACAGCAGCTGCTATTTAAAGTGGAGGGGGTGGGTTCCCCGACGGGCTGTGTTTTATTTTTTAAAAAAAATAAAAATAAAATATGGTTTTTCATTACTTTTATGTCTCTGCCTGCATCTCTCTCAAGCAACAGATTTTTCTTCGTGTAGTATTTGATAAAGACAGTTTGAAATCCCCCTGGAATTGTTCAGTTTGGAAAAAAACATCCTATAGACATAATTTGCTGGAGGCAAGTTAACACTGCAGATTAAAAGTTTACATGAAAACAATAGACAAAGCAAAGTTACTTTAAATTAAACTGAAAGGGGGAAAATCCCTTTTATTGGGCCTAGAAAGACTTGTCACAAACTAAAGCGTATTATCACATAACGCTGCAAAGTATTGATCTCTCCTTCATTGTTATGCACAATGTTAGCACTTGCTTGTCAAACTGCTTCCCACAGATTCTCAAAAATTCCTTGCACATTCGCTAGAATCTGACTGTTGGGCAATAGATGTCATCAGCTGGGATATGTAATAAACAGAAAGACAGTCACTCAACATTTCAAGAGTGGGGAACCTTTTTCAGCTTGAAGGTCACCTTCCAGGGTCATATGTTTGTGGAGGATAGACTACTTTTGAGTCATGCAAGATAAGAGGTTTCTGCATGTATACCTCTCCACCCAAGAGTTTTGTCACACTTCAAGGGCACATTCTAGCCAACCCAAAGCACTTGAAGAGGGTGGAGAGCATGACCAGTATGGTTTATGACCTGCGGAAAAAGGTGGCACATTGGGAGAGTCTCAAAGCACAGACAGAGAGGCCTTGGAGGCATAGCTGCCAAGTTTTCCCTTTTCTCGCGAGGAAGCCTATTCAGCATAAGGGAAAATCCCTTTAAAAAAGGGATAAATTGGCAGCTATGCTTGGAGGTCTGCATTGGACCCTTGGTGACCTGAGAGGTTCTGTCTCTATTTTCATTGGAGAAATGTTGGCAGGTATGATTCCCTACCCCTACTTTAGCAGAAGCCTGGCGGGTGAAGCGGTATAATGGTCATGCGGCCTAGCAAAGGGTGTTGCCATGGTAGCTTCAAGAGAAGGCTGCCATTGCTCTTCTATAGTGGCACTTCAGGCAGTCCTTGATTAGCCTGTTGCCTGGTTGGCATCAAGTAGGAATTGCTTGGCTCTAATTCCTTGACCAGCTGGTAAGAAGGGGAAGGCTTGTTGCTGTTTTGTATACAATACATTGATAAGTCTAGGGCTGGGACTTCTATCTATGGCGGATAACAGATTGAGGTTGAATCCTGACAAGACAGAAGTACTGTTTGTGGGGGACAGGAGGCAGGCAGGTGTGGTCCTGAATGGGGTAACTGTGCCCCTGAAGGACCAAGTGTGCAGCCTGGGAGTCATTTTGGACTCAGAGCTGTCCATGGAGGCGCAGGTTAATTCTGTATCCAGGGCAGCTGTCCATCAGCTCCATCTGGTACGCAGGCTGAGAACCTACCTGCCCTCGGACTGTCTCGCCAGAGTGGTGCATGCTCTAGTTATCTCTCACTTGGACTACTGCAATGCGCTCTATGTGGGGCTACCTTTGAAGGTGACCCGGAAACCACAGTTAATCCAGAATGCGGCACCTAGACTGGTGACTGGGGGCAGCTGCCGAGACCACATAACACCGGTCTTGAAAGACCTACATTGGCTCCCAGTACGTTTCCAAGCACAATTCAAAGTGTTGGTGCTGACCTTTAAAGCCCTAAACGGCCTCGGTCCAGTATTCCTGAAGGAGTGTCTCCACTTCCATCATTCTGCCCGGACATTGAGAACCAGTGCCGAGGGCCTTCTGACGGTTCCCTCGCTGTGAGAAGCCAAGTTACAGGGAACCAGGCAGAGGGCCTTCTCAGTAGTGGCACCCGCCCTGTGGAACGCCCTCCCACCAGATGTCAAAGAGAAAAACAACTACCAGACTTTTAGAGGACATCTGAAGGCAGCCCTGTTTAGGGAAGCTTTAATAAATTATTGCATTTTAATATTTCTGTTGGAAGCCGCCCAGAGTGGCTGGGGAAACCCAGCCAGATGGGTGGGGTATAAATAAATTATTATTATTATTAGGGGTGGAGAGGGAATTTGTGCTTCATATATTTAAGTTTCTCATTCATATATTCAGTGAGGCAGGGATAAAGACAAGAAATCAGATCTGCATTTACTTAATAGGATAGAGATGCATGGATTTGGATGACACATCCTCCATCTAAGCTTGAGGACAATGCCATTATGTGAAAACATGCAAGACTCCCAGAGTTATCCTGCTAGTAACAGCTTTGGACAACTGAGTTAAGCAGCTTTTTTTTAAATGAAAATATAAAACTGTCCAATCTCCACAGGACAATAGCAGCGTAGAATTCTCGTTGTGTTTTAGCATATTGTGGATTCTGTGCAGCTGATAGTCACCACTTATGTGGACATTCCAAAAGCCTTTTAGGAATCAATTTCCACCCATTTTCCTTGCAGAGATAACCTCGGCTTCAAACCTCCTGCAGTCACTGTTGAATCAATAAGCAGCTAGGCTCCACTCCTGAGTGGAAGAGACTTAGATACCGTGTTTCCCCTTTTTTAATACGTAGTCAAAAAGTAAGCCAGGGCAGCAATTTTAAGCATTTGAGAAATATAAGACATACCCCGAAAATAAGACATACCCCTATGCCTGCCAACTGGGGGCCTGGAACCAGCTGCTGCAGCATGGAACGCTCAGCAGCGGCAGGCAAAGCAAGGAAGCAGAGCACGGAGATACAGATAAGCTGTAGCGGGGAAATCAGTTGTTCCTGGTTCAGTTGTAGCGCGCACCTAGCGAAGTCAGCCCTGAGGAGGTAAAATGGCGTTTAAAAACGCCGTTTGAAGTGATTTCAGCTTGCCTCCCCGCCGCCCGGAACCGGCTGCTGCAGCGCGCAGCAGCGCCGGGCGGAGCGCCCAGCAACACGGACGGAGCGCTCAGCAGCACCAGGAGGAGCGCCCCACCGTGCCAGGCGGCGGGGTGGCAGGCCTCCTTGCATGGCGAGGAAGAGACGAGGCCGCTGGCTTGGGCGCTCCTGAGTCCTGACCCCAGCCGCTTCTACGCGGCAGCAGCAAAAGAGCCGTGCGGCCACATGGAGAGGCGAGCGCCCAAGCGGGAGACGTGATCTCTGCAAAGCTCTGCACTCCATCCGCCCGACGGGAAAGTGAAGTGGGGAAGAGAAAAAGAGAAAAAACCGAAGCGGCTCTTTTTCTCTTCCCCACTTCGCTTTCCCGTCGGGCGGATGAAGTGAGTGCAGAGCTTTGCAGAGAGCGCGTCTCCCGCTCGGGCGCTCGCCTCTCCATGTGGCCGCATGGCTCTTTTGCTGCTGCCGCGTAGAAGCGGCTGGGGTCAGGACTCAGGAGCGCCCAAGCCAGCGGCCTCGTCTCTTCCTCGCCATGCAAGGAGGCCTGCCACCCCGCCGTCTGCCACGGTGGGGCGCTCCTCCTGGTGCTGCTGAGCGCTCCGTCCGTGTTGCTGGGCGCTCCACCCGGGCGCTGCTGGGCGCTCCGCGCTGCAGCAGCCGGTTCCGGGCGGCAGGGAGGCAGGCTAAAATCACTTCAAGTTCAAACGGCATTTTTAAATGCCATTTTCCCTTCCCTTAGAAAGTAATTCTACAGCTGAACCAGGAACAGCTGATTTCTGCGCTACAGCTGATCTGTATCTCCATCTGCATGTGCCAGAAAGTGTCGTGTGTGATTGCACAGAGCACCAAGCCTTAAGACATCCCCTGAAAATAAGACACCGTGTGTTTTTTTGAGGGAAAAAAGTTATAAGACGGTGTCTTAAAAAGGGGGAAACACGGTATTTGCATTTAAAATAGCTGCACGTTGACTTGACCACACTCCCCCTAAACTTACCTTCCCTTATATAGGGTACTCCTAAAGCTTCTGTCCGGGTTTACTTGTATGGCTTGTTTGCTAAACCCTTTTTCTTTCTTGCAGTTTTTGTCTGGTGCACTTGGCAACTAATTTGTTTCAGCATCACATTATTGTACGTATTCTTTTATTCCTGTATTCTTGTGCCAGGAACAAGGAGCATTTCAATTGTCATTATACAAGACTGCCTTCTGCTGAGTCCATCTTGCCCAGGACTCTTTCTTCTGACTAGAAGCGAGTCCCTGAGGTCTCAGGCAAAAGTTTCCCCAGTCCTGCTTCCAGAGATCCTTTTTTAATTGGAGATGCCGGGGACTGAATCAGGGGCATTTTTGCTTTCAGAGCAGATGCCCTCCCCTGTGTTTTGCTATCTATCTTGATTGCTAAATGGAACCCCCCCCCAAAAAAATGCTAATAACAAAACAAAACAAAAACTTTGTTTATTTAGATGTAAGTCCTGCTGAGTTCAATGGGACTTTGTATTAATTATGCTCCAGATTATAGTCTTAAAACAGGAACTGGAATGAAAAATGTGTCGGCCTTTTGCCTCATGTGGTCCCAAACTCATAAAAGAATTAGCTTGTCATTTGCAACAAACTCCAAAGCATACATGCTGTATTGTTTTTGTCCCTGGTTTGGTGAGTAACACACTTTTCCGGGGGGGGGAGGGGGACTGTGCATTTTCTTCATGGGAAATGACAGGTGAGGTAAATAAACTTCCAGACTTCCAGGCCTCTCTACTTGACCCTTGGGACTCTTCTCAGGCCACGCCTTAACCAGGCCATGCCCTCCCCTGGCCACACCCACATCCTAGGCCACACCCACTCCACCTTCCTCAGTTGCTTCTGCCTGGCTAAAAAAGGTGCTTGTACAGTGGTACTGCCTCTTGTTTGCTTTGGTGGAGGTGTGTAAAACTCTGCTTTCTATTCAGCTGGAATGCTGCCTACTGTACAATGGTAAAAGCCCCACCTGTTGCCCTGGACAGTTTTGCAGGCAGCCTCCAAAAGGCTGACCATTAGGAAATGTCACCCTTGAGCTGCAAAAGGTTCCCTGCTCATAGTAAAGGTTCTATAACCAGCGGCTGGTAGCATGGTGGGCGAGGCAGCAGCTTTCACAAGACCTCTGGCTGGATGCATCATTGCTGCCTGCTGGGAGGTCAAGGGGAGGGGGCTGAGATGGCGAAGTCAATGCAGTGCAAATGTGCCCTTGGCAGCGCCAGATTGGAGGTCAGGTGAATGTTGCCAGGTGTCTTCCCACTTGCATGTTCCATGTGAAGAAGCAGCTTGGGTCCTTCTCAGCCTGAAACAGTTGGGTGTCTAGTATGCCTATTTTGGCTGAATGCCATCTTTGAGGTCCAACGTGATAGTTCTATACTAATATAAGCATTCCACAAATAGTTCCATGCTCTTTGATTTGTGTGGTTACAGGAGTGGTGCTAGGGCTTTTTGCGCCCTCGACAAAAACTCTTTCTGGCGCCCCCCAGGCGCATGCGTCATGATGCACGCACGCACGCACGCACACCGCTGATGCCCCTGCGTCCCCTCCATTGGCGGGAGGAGCGCGGGCCAAGGGGGGAGCTCGGCGCCCTCCCGCCTGTGGAGGGGATGCTTTGAGGTCCTCAGCGGTGGCGGCTGCAGCAAGTGAGTGGTGGTGGCGGCGGCAGCAGCACCCATAGCTGAAGGCTTCAGCTGCGGGCGCTGCCGTCGCTTGCTCGCTGCAGCCGCTGGGGAGCTCACAGCGTCCCCTCCATAGGCGGGAGGGCACTGAGCTCTCCTTTTGGCTAGCACTCCTCCCGCCTGTGGAGGGGACGCTGTGAGCTCCTCGGGGAGCGGGTGGGCGGGCGGCGGCAGCGCGGGGGTATTGCGGGGCAGGCTCAGCAGCGCCCCCTCCATTTTGGTACCCTAGGCAATGGCCTAGTCCGCCTAAATGGACGCAACGGCCCTGTGTGGTATGTTATGTATTATGTGGTCTTTTGTGTTGTAAGCCGCCCTGTGGTCTTTTGATGGCGGCTGCCATATACTTTTTCCTCCCTCCTCAATCAATTTGAGGGAACCCAGTTGGGGAACTCTGCAGAAAAGGTAGAATATGGTTTAGAGGAAATGCAGGCGGGGAGGAGGAATCAGCAAAAATCACCACCCTTCCATTAGCATAGGTAGCCGCTGGATCAAAAGACCTTCTGTGAGCACAAGGGTACCAACTTGATTCCATCTGCGGTTTAATAGATGTAACATCTCATATGTAAAGGAATTCACACTTACATTTCTGGGAAGAGCTTTGTACCTCTCTCGTGAGCTAGAGTTCTAGATTTGCTGCTTCTGATAGACGTGGTGTTACACTCGGATAAAAACTGTATATAGAAATAAACCATTTCATTTGTTACCAGCATCTTGGAATTTTTTAACACTACACTCCAAGTTCTCAAATTCTATCCTTTCTCAGAAGTGTAAACACATATATGTTTTTTTAACTAAAATCACTTGGCAGTGTGATATCTTATAATTATATTTAGCTTTTGTACTTCACCATAATATTTGCTTAAAAGGGGGTTGGCACATGTGTTGCAGCCAAACAGACCTAATGCTTAGTGAAAATAGCAATGTGAGGCTTGGGTAGAGTTAGTTCTGGCTGCTGCTAACTGGTGTTGTTAAAGTTACAGGTAGGTAGCCGTGTTGGTCTGAGTCGAAACAAAATAAAAAAATTCCTTCAGTAGCACCTTAAAGACCAACTAAGTTTTTATTTTGGTATGAGCTTTTGTGTGCATGCACACTTCTTCAGATACACTGAAACAGAAGTAACCAGACCCTTATGTATATGTGGTCTTTAGTGATATTGTGCTAAGCACCTCAGTTGAATGACAGCAGGTGCAAGAATAAAGTTTGAAATCTTTGACGGACAAAACGTGAGGGGGGAACCCTATGGTAACAACCAGTTTTCTGGGGGTACAGAGGGGTACACATACCCCTAGACTATTTTGTGAATCTTCATACTTTTGCCCATTTACTGTATTTATTTTTCCCAATTTGAACTATAAAATTGTGGTTTTCTTGAGTCAAAACAAGAGTACCCATAAACATTTTTTTCCTCGGAAAAAGCACTGGTAACAACAATCAACAATGCAGCATGCAAAAAGTAGTCATTGCATTAAAATGATAAAATAGCCTTAACAGAATGTGAGATGACTGAATAAATCTCTAAGTACGGATTTACGGACCTGGTTTAGATCAAACACAGGCCCCACAGAAATCCCTTACCTGTGAAAGCTTTCCATTAAATGCACTTACCTCATGTGCTGGCTGATTCATATCTTCTCTCAGCATGCCAGCCCCCCAATCTAGGCCCAACTCCATCAAAATCCTTGCAGCACCATTCATATCAAGTAGGACTAAGCACAGCCCCCTCTCATCTTCTCCATGGATTCAATTCAGGCGTCCAAAATCAGGATGACCTCTTGCGAGCCAACCTGGGGATCACTCATCCTGCCCTGGATCTGGTCCCGAAATAGTAGACAGGGTTTATCTTTAGAATATTATTTTTTTAAAAAAGAAAATGAAACATACAGCTTGGAGCAGAAAGAGAGGAGGAAATGTTGCTCTCCTTTCTCTAGCCACACCTGAGAGCTGTGGGGTCAGTTCTGCTGGGTGCTCCTTTTCACCAGGCAGGAAGGAAAGTCAGGTAGCAAGCTCCTACCTTCTCCTAGCAGCAAGGTAGATCTCTGCCTTTCTGCGGGGTTTCCTTCCTATTGGCTGTGTCTCCTTCCTGTCTGATGCCCTGCCCCAACAGCCCGGAATCACTCACTCTGGGCCATCCTACCTGACCTGTAGCAATCCCTGACTATACGTACCCCATTGTCTGATGCCCAAGTGCCCCTTCATAGACCCAATTTGGCCCTAATATAAAGTACCATTTCTCCCTCTGATCATACTACTACTACTTGATAGTAAATGATAGGGTTTGCCCCATTTCTTTCTCTTTAGGATTTCAAGGTCTTTTTTTTTCATGTGGGTGAAATCCACCACTATAACGTTATTGGGACAGAGTTTGGATAGTATTCATTACGAATATTTTGTTTTCAAAACTCTACTCTGGCAGAGGAAGGGGGCAGGGTCGAGGGGGCAAGATTTCTGTTTCTTTTGGTACATCCTTCCTCTAAGCACTCGTCCTAACTTGCTGCCCCCCGCGACCTCCTCGGTAGCAGACGCGATTCATTTTTGCGCAGTCTGACAACGAAAGCTGCATAGTATATGGGGCTGCATATCTTTACTTCATTATTTCCTCATAGCAAAGACTTGAAACTCTAATGTGTCAGAAAGAAGAGGTGCCAACATGACATTTACCGCTGCTAATATGAATCTGATTAGTTTCACAACAAGAAACATCGTCTTAACTCTTTGCATTCTTTTGGGATTGTCAGCGCAGAACCAGGAAGGAGTGTGGTCCATTTGAGTGTGGTCTTGCTTAAAGGTAAAGGTAAAGGGACCCCTGACCATTAGGTCCAGTTGTGACTGACTCTGGGGTTGCGCGCTCATCTCGCATTATTGGCCGAGGGAGCCGGCGTATAGCTTCCAGGTCATGTGGCCAGCATGACCAAGCCGCTTCTGGCAACCCAGAGCAGCACATGGAAACGCCGTTTACCTTCCCGCTGTAGCAGTTCCTATTTATCTACTTGCATTTTGACGTGCTTTCGAACTGCTAGGTTGGCAGGAGCTGGGACCGAGCAACGGGAGCTCACCCCGTCACAGGGATTCGAACCGCCGACCTTCTGATCAGCAAGCCCTAGACCATGTGGTTTAACCACAGCGCCACCTGGGTCCCAGAACCAGGAAGGAGCGTGGTCCATTTGAGCGTGGTCTTGCTTAGGATTCCACAAAAGGACTGGAATCCCCCCTTTGCTTCAATGGAGATTGAGCAGGAGAACTTACTGGCAGGCTGCACCCCATTTAAATCAATTAAGCTTGCATCGGAGAGTATATGGCTTCTCAAACAATGCATCTTATATATATTTTTAAACTGACACACGGATTGAGAAATTGAAGGAGTTCTTCCTTAGGAATGCAAGATCAGTGCATCTGAACCACAATTCTCAAACATGGCAGCAGGCTTTCCCAGGAGGAGAGGGGCATTGTGACATTATAAATATTGGGCTTCTTCATGAGGTAGGTCCTATGGTCTGGAAGGATCACAGAATTGAAGAGCTGGAAGGGAACATGAGGGCCATCAAGTCCAACCCCCTCTGCAATGCAGGGATTTTTTGCCCAACATGGGGCTCAAACCCACAACCCTGAGATTAAGAGTCTCATGCTCTACCAACTGAGCTGTCCCAGCTGCCTTATACTGCTGTTTACCAAGAGGGGGTAGGAGCCAGGAGCTTGGCATAATGAGGGTGCAGCATCAGGAGTGTCCATTGGCTCTGCTGATGTACCTGTACCACACCAAGCTTCTCACTGCCTTGCTCCTCTCCCTCATCCTCTCACTACCAGGCAGCAACACATGACAATGAGAAGCCAAGCTAGCATTGCAGCCCCCACCAGTGCCACCCTGTTGGCCGCTGCTGGTACCCACTCTGCCCTTCAAGCACATGACTTGTGTTTGAAGCGCATAGCATGCAGGGGAGGGAAACCAATATGATCAAGGGTCTGTAAACCGAGCCTTATGGGGAACAGTTGAAGGAGCTGGGTTTAGCCTGGAAGAGAGGAGACTGAGAGGAGATATGATAGCTGTCTCCTGATATCTCAAGGGCTGTCACATGGAAGAGGGAGCAAGCTTGTTTTGTCCTGCTCTGGAGGGTAGGACTCGAACCAATGGCTCCGAGTTGCAAGAAAAGAAGATTCCGACTCAATATCTGTCATGGGTGCTTTAGCTGAGATTCCTGCATTGCAGGGGGTTGGGCTACATGAGCCTTCCAACTCTGCAGTTCTATGATTCCATGATTCTATGGCTTGCCCCAAATAACCTTGGGAATTATAGCTGGGAGTTGTGAGGAGTAAAGTACAGTTCCCAGAATTCATTGGAGCAATCAGTGTGCTTTAAATGTACGGTGTGTATGGAAGCTAAGTCAGTGGCAGGAAACTCCTTGGAGCTGAGAGGAAGCAGACGAGTCTGTCTTGTGCCCTCGGGCAGTTTAATCATTGGTGGGCCACTTAATTTTCAGTAGGTGAGTAGGGAGGAGATCAATACTGCAGTCCAACTTTTTATTGGACTTCCTCTTTCTGAAAGGGTTGGTTGAAATGTCAAAACTGCGAAAAACTACTGGAGAATGTGCCAAAGTATGTACTTGTAATAATATTAAAAAATGTTTTTCATTAAGATTTTCTTTTTAAAAAAAACCAACCTTAGGTTAGAGGGAACCAAAAATGCATTTGATCTATATATATAATGTTTCCCTTGTGTATAGCATAAACATTTATAAAAAGGTAGAGAAACAAGCCACAAGGCTTTGAACACTCTGGTATTTTTTAAATGCACAGCGACAAAACATCAAGCTCAGATCTTTGATGACCTTGTAAGTGCAACATCCTCCTTGGAATAATTTCAGTTTATTCCTTTATTGGATCAAATTTAAAATGTCTATGGTACCATTAAGGTGGATAAAAATAGTCTAGCTACAGAAAAGCTCAACTGTCTTTATGTAAAATATGGAAAAATGTAGAAAAATATATACATTTCAAAAACACGAAGGAGGATAAATAGCCTTTTGCCAAAGTTCATCAGCCATTAAGAAGCAGGTGAAGTGGCTGGGTTTTTTGTTTTCATTTTTGTAGGACCAAAACAATACAAATGACTTTAAATGCCAGCAGAAATGACACACAAGGTCAGGGCCTTTAAAAGTGAGTGCATGCTTTGGAGGAAAACTATAGAGGAATTAAAAATATATGTGCCTGTTTTGTTAGACAGGTTTCTGAAAGGAGCTTTTGTGTGGCAAAATGTAATACGACCCCCATGCTTTGGAATCAGTTGTGCACTGGGTCTGGAGAAGGTTGTGTTCCTTCTATCCTCCAGTGGGATGGATTTATTTTGGCTTGGTGTGATTTAGTTAATTATTTCATTTCCAAATGTTCCCCCTTTGTGAAGGGCAAAATATGAGCTCAACACCACGCTTTCAATCTCTCAGACACAAATAATAGAAAACTAGACATCTGAAGGCCACAACCCAGCCAGCATTAAGCATGTTCAACAGGGCAATCCTAGGCAAGTGTATTCAAAAGCACTGAATTCGATGCAGGCTACTCTAGAGTAAGTAGATACAGGACCACAACACTGCCAGTGGTAAAGAATTAATCATATCCCTATTTTTTTCCCCTGTTGAAGTCAACTGGTTTGCTGAAGTCAACTGAGTCTATGATTGCCTAGATCAGGGTCCCCAAACTAAGGCCCGGGGCCCGGATGCGGCCCAATCGCTTTCTAAATCTGGCCCACGGACGGTCCGGGAATCAGCATGTTTTTACACGAGTAGAATGTGTTCTTTTATTTAAAATGCATCTCTGGGTTATTTGTGGGGCGTAGGAATTCATTCATATATTTTGTTTCAAAATATAGTCCGGCCCCCCACAAGGTCTGAGGGACAGTGGACTGGACCCCCTGCTTAAAATGCTTGCTGACCCCTGGCCCTAGATCATGCTAGAAATAGTTTTCACCAGAATCGTAACAGATCACTTTTTGGGTGCAATCACATACATGTCTCCTCAGAAATAAGCCCCATTGAGTTCAAGGGGAGATGTCCCCAGAGTTTGTGTCTGTATGCATAACAGACACCACATACGAATGCAGGCTTTGTGGCATAGAGTCTATCAGACTTCTGAAAAAGTAGCTCTCAGGATTGTCGCTTTTTAAAAGAAAAAGAAAATAAATTAAAGAGCAGTTCTGTTTCTAGCATTATAAACTTCTCTCCCCCCCCCACTCCTCATTTTTTTTGAATACTGTCCAGATCTCTGCTGGTTTAATTTCTTAGTCCCATCTGTTTCCCTCTCACTGGCTATATTTGTTAGTGTTTCCTCAAGCAGCAGGCTGAACTGCCCTTACTGTGCTGGGGATGGGCGTTGAGGGCATAGATTGATCATTTTATAGGACAGGAAAACGTTTATTTGGGGCCGGGGTGTGCAGCGTATTTCTTTGCTTCCTGCCCAGTTATAGAAGGCTCGGGGGGGGGGGGAGAGAGAGAGAGAGAGAGAGAGAGAGAGAGAGAGAGAGAGAGAGAGAGAGAGAGAGAGAGAGAGAGAGAGAGAGGTGAGGGAAAGGGAGGAATACAGCAGAGACTGTTTGGGTCTAAGAGGGAGAGGAGGAAAAAGGTAGCTATGTCAAAAGGGCCATTAGCAGGCTTATCTGTCTTTCTACCTTGGCACGTGAAAGCTCCCAGCTCAGCATGCTTTGTGTCAAATCTATCATTTGATATGTCAGGGACCATTATTCCCTCTTTTGTCACCAGTTTTGACCAAAGGATGAAAAATTGCTGTCTTACACAGACAAAATTATTGCTGGAGATTGGGGGGGGGGCAGCTCTGGCACTCAGGCGTAGGCCAAGGTGAAACACTGGGAAACTCTCCTTAGATTAGGTCTGGGTTAAGAGAATATTGATCTGTGTGCTAAAAACTGTTGATCTCTCTGAGCAGAGGATGACAAATGGTGGCAAACAAAAAAACTGAGTGTCTCCAAGGACGTTCGAGCAGCATGGTGAGGCTGCGTACGTGGAAGTTATTTGTTTGCCCGGTGGGTTGTTCTCGGGAGAATTAAGCTAAAATACGTAAATATCTCACAGAACGGAAACAGCCACACGAAGAGATAAAATCTCATTTATTTTGTCAGGTGTGTATAGCCCACATTTGGTTGGGTTGCTTTCGAATGAAACAATACAATACAAAAATAAAAATAAAAATGAATGAATCAGTAAAAGCATATAAAAAACAAAGGCCTGGAGCAAGAGAAGTGTTTTCATCCGGTGCTGAACACTGAGCTATATCAGTTCCACTTGTACTGCCGCATTCCACGGGCAGGGTGTGGCCACCAGCAAGAAGACCTTAGGTAAAGGGACCCCTGACCATTAGGTCCAGTCGTGACCGACTCCTGGGTTGTGGTGCTCATCTCGCGGGGATTCGAACCACTGACCTTCTGATCGGCAAGCCCTAGGCTCTGTGGTTTAACCCACAGTGCCACCCGCGTCCCCGGGTAAGAAGACCTTACTCCAATGTTAAAGCCCAGGCAGGACAATACTGGGAGGGGCATTCTTTTGGGGAAGTGAATCCTAATTCATTCAGGGTTTTGTACTTAGGTGCTGTCAGCCATTGGATCTAAGTCCACCCTTATTCCTTCTGCCCCAACAGACCCATTGGGCACCAGCAGGTGGTGCTGTGGTCAAAACCACTGAGCCTCTTGGGCTTGCCAATCGGAAGGTCGGTGGTTCAAATCTGTGTGATGGGGTGAGTTCCCATTGCTCTGTCTCAGCTCCTGCTAACCTAGCAGTTCAAAAGCAGGCCAGTGCAAGTAGATAAATAGGTATTGCTCCAGCAGGAAGGTAAACGGTGTTTCTGTGCGCTCTAGTACTCGTCACAGTGTCCCGTTGCACCAGAAGCGGTTTAGACATGCTGGCCACATGACCCGGAAAAGCTGTCTGGGGACAAATGCCAGATCCCTTGATCTGAAAAGCGAGATGAGCGCCGCAACCCCATAGTTGCCTTTGACTGGACTTAACTGTCCAGGGTCCTTTACCATACAATGACTTGCTCTGGTCCACCTTGTTAATTCATTCCTAGTTGCCTTTGAGTGCCTTCCTTTCCAGGGCTTTCTCTTACAGTCACACCATCTTCATGACACCACTGTGGGTTCCTCGAAAGAGCAGGTGCCTTCAAAGTAGTTCTGGGTATGAGAAGGTTGGGAGAGAATAATCGAATCGTAAAATTGTAGAGCGGGAGAGGTCCCCAAGGGTCATCTAGTCCAAACCCCTGCTATGCAGGAATCTCAGCTTAAAGCATCCATGAGAGATAGCCGTCCACCCTCTGCTTAAAAACCTCCAAGGGAGGAGAGTCCACAACCTCCTGAAGGAGTGCATTCCACTGTCAAACGGAGAGGGAGAGAGCAAGTGGTGGGTGGAAGCAGACAGGAGGGAGCAGCAAAAACTATCTCCCCCAAAGCCAAGTGGCTCTCCTTGTTAGCCACTAGGTGGCAAGGTCCAACAAGGGCTAAACAAATATTAACCTTTTAAAAGGAAGTCATGACAGACAGCAGACTTTTAAAAAAAGTATTTTTGGTTTGTGTTCTGGATGCATTAAACAAGTCACAAGTAGTGAAGACACAAAACACACACATACACACACACCACACTCATGCATATTTTGAAGAGAAAGGCTGCAACTTGCAAGCAACTCATGTGGCTTATCTGTTCTTTGCAATGAAATGCTCCGCTCCGCTAGCTGGCTCCACCCTGGGATATTGCCTTCCTCTTTAGCTAAGGTCACATTTTGACTGACGGAGTAAAATGTTCTCCAATTGTGGAAACTAGCTGCACTGTATACAAGTGAGCACAAAACGGGCAAACATTTCCACCACCTTGATTTGGGGTTTTCCTAGTTTGCATTCAGGTGGCAGGTTGTTCCATTTTCACAACGTTCCCCCTAACTGTTGTATTTGAGCTTTCGTGTGATATAAAAAAAGAACACCGTGAAATATAGCACAGGTTTAGCGCTCTTTTTCCCCACTGTGTTATTTGCTTCCGGATAAAAATCATTTGCAAATAACATGAAATGAGCATTAAACTTGCACTATATTCCTCCATATTTCTGGAGCCGCCTTTTATGTCTTGTAAAAGCTCAAATATAATGCGGAAATGAACAGTTAGGGGAACATCGTGGAGATAGAATAAACTGCCATGTGAACGCAGCCCTGATCTTTTTGGGGGGTTTACTCAGAGAAAGCTCAAGCTGTTCCTAGGAGTTTTTAAGGTGATTTCCCCAATAGCTCTCTTGTCTTATCTAGATTTTTCTATAGCTGTTTTGCTTCTTCCCCCATTTCTAAGGAGCAAAGTGGGGAGGGAACTGCTGATGCCAAAGGGGAACTCATTATGAGGTAAGCTTGACTTCAGGAAGGGGCTAGCCTGTCTTGTAGCGACACAAGTTTTAAAAACTGAGGGAGACTTTATTTAAACATCATTGTATTATAGTGCTAGCATGTTCATTAAATCAACAGATCTTTTGTCCAGGAAAACAACTCCATGCCGCAAAAATGACCGAAACCCATGATTACTTTAAAAAAAAACACACCATTGCTAGTCATTTTATGAACACAGCATAGCCATTTGTTATTAACCACAGCTTTTATAAATTGCAATTGTTGCATACAAAATGGGTCAAATTCCAATCACCATGTTAAAATGAAAGCAGATTGTATTATAATATTAAACGCCTGCCAGAGTGTTTTAAATTCTTCGCCATGTATCTTGCAGAAACATAGGCTTCAGTCTCCATTAAGTGCTTGTGTACGTACTATACCTTTAAAGACATTCAAAGCCCCCCCCCCCCGTACACACAGAGAGAATCTTGGGAACTGTGGTTTACAACCTGCAGAGGATGCAACACAAAGCTTAACTGGCTATAGACACTGGTTCAAATTAAACCAGAAAGATTGCACCTTGGTTTACACAGCATGGTAAATTAAGATATAGCTTATTGGGTCTGTGCAAACATGGTGGCTCTCAGAGAGGGGATCAGATCCACTTTACTCCTCCCTGGTCCTTTAAGTTTAGCAAAGAACAGCAGTTAAGCCAAGGTTTGGCTTAGTGTGTCATTTGAACCCAATATCATGGTTAAGTTCTCTCTTCCATAACCATGATGGGGGGGGCAGAAACAACCTTGGTTAAGGAGGACAGAATTTAACCATGATCCCAGCTTCAAACAACACGCTAAGCCAAACCTTTGTTTACCTACAGCGCTACACTGAGCTAAAGTGACTGAGAAGGAGCAAAGCAGTTGTGATCTGCTCCCTGGGAGCCAGCATGTAAATACCGTATGTTCATTGTAAGGCATGAGTTTGGGGATGCCTGGCTTAGTGGTATGCCCAAGTGATGAATGGTGCTAAAAGGTAAAGGTAAAGGGACCCCTGACCATTTGGTCCAGTCGTGACCGACTCTGGGGTTGCGCGCTCATCTCGCATTATTGGCCGAGGGAGCCGGCGTATAGCTTCCAGGTCATGTGGCCAGCATGACAAAGCCACTTCTGGCGAAACAGAGCAGCACACGGAAACGCCGTTTACCTTCCCACTGTAGCGGTTCCTATTTATCTACTTGCATTTTGACGTGCTTTCGAACTGCTAGGTTGGCAGGAGCTGGGACCGAGCAACGGGAGCTCACCCCGTCACAGGGATTCGAACCGCTGACCTTCTGATCAGCAAGCCCTAGGCTCAGTGGTGCTACTAAATCCCTTTTGCATGTATGTAGGCATGAGCTCAGGGAGTATGTTTTTGTTCCAAAAAGACATATCCAGGTCACACTTACCATCACATCCTTTTGATAGATCTATGTGGTACAGTGAAGTTCAGTTTTGTTTTAATCCCATGTTTGCGATTACACTGGCGGCATGGTTGTAACGTGACCTTCCTAACTGGACCCAGCACACACACACACACACACACACACACACACACACACACACACAAAGAAGAAAATCCAGATTCTTGTAAATAATCTTTTTTTATTTTGACAGCTGCTCTCAACACTTAATCTGTCTCTTAAAAATGAAAAAGTACATTTGTGCCTGATGTTTCAGCTGAATTTTGGATATGATCTTTTTTTCATGACTCTCATCCTGCTCGGTGTTCAGTTTCTATCTGCAGATATCCATTCTATAAAATATGGAAACAGGCCACTTTTGCAATTTAATGGCATTTGCAACTCCTGCAGCAGCAGAGTGAAGCCTTTCAGATGAGTCTTCTAGATTTGGGAGAGTCATTTGCCTGAACGGCATCAGAATTGTTATGGCTCAGTTATTCTTGTATTCGCATACGGAATGCAGGTACTGATGGGGGTGGCAAGTTGTACATTGAAGGAAGAAACGGGGACTGAGTAAATGGTTTGTGGCAAACAGCATACCAAGATACTCCACTGGAAGCTCTGGCCTTCATGCATCTTCTCTCCCGGTGACAGATGCATGCATTATAATTCTCCTAGCACCTTGCAGATATCTCCCCAAAAGTGCTGTGGAGGAGGAAAATGTGAAAAAGGGGCAGGTCTGAGTACCTGAATTCACAGCAAAAGAATATTTCATGTGGTTTTATTTCTCTCATTAAGATGCAAATAAATAAGGATCATTGGGGATCTGAGGTTTTTGGCAAACACAACAGGTGAAACCAGAGAAGTTGTTAGCTCTGTGTCTGGGTCCTGTGTCTGGGAAACCACAGTTGAAGCAGAAAACTGGAAAATGAGGTATGTACTGGGTAAAAGTGAGGGAGAACATCAGTTCAGTTTAAAATTAAAGGTGAACCCACCCAATTAGCTCTTCCTGAATTTTATTGTTTGAAATTCACACTTCACTGAATTTTGCAATGCAGCCCTTCAGCCAAGCAATGTGTGCAAAATGCAAATTCTAGGGCAAAGCGTGCATGAAAATGCATACCTGGGTGAAAATCACATGCCAAAAAATACATTGTAATATGGAAAGTGTATTGCAAAATTGCACACAAAACTGTGTATGTTGACATTGGTGCTGAATTTTCACAGAGACATTTATGAAATAAATGAATCCGAAACTGACATGGGAACATGGAGAACTGAACTTTGGATATGAAAAATGAAGATCATCTCAAACTGACAGTGGCTTGAGTTTCTCGTAGTGCTTCTCTCCCATTCTAAGGGTGCCTCATCCCACTTCTCACTTTGAATCCTATAGCTGACTCTATACGTGCATACTTTTGCATACCATTGTTTTAGAAATGAAGAAACGGGATTGTTTCCTTTCCTCCATCTCCTTTTAGCTACTCAGCGCAAAAACAGAGGACACTTGAATCTGCACGCCTAGGAGAATTTGCTTTCTCTCCACCACCACCCCACCCCCGCCAAGTCCACATATACATTATTCAAGAAATGTAAAGCCTGATGAGAGAACCGCACATACATCACTGCCATGTAAATGATGGAGTGCAGCTGCCCATAGATTGGTCACTTTGTGCTATTTTGAGTTCAGAAGCAGGAAGGGAAGAAATATCAGCTGGGCACATTTCTATGATAACATACCCCATTTCCAAATGCAGAAGGATGGCCTTTTGATAAATGTGCATAGATTTGTGTAGAGAAAGAGAGTCCGGCAGTAGACTTTGAATGAGGTCCAAAGAGAAATGTGCAGGGGAGTGTTTAAAGAACAAACAACTTCAAATGAAGCTCTGCATCTTGACCACGATGAGGTGCAGTTCACACCTCACTTCCTTTTACAATCATCAGAAGTACATCTGTGGGTCAGCTGATCCCGAGGACCTCCATGTTTTCCCCTGTGGTGAAAATAGCAGCTCTGTGTGTGTGTCTTCAACAGGAAAATTCAAAAAAGATTAAACCTTACCTCCCCTAGTGCTATGTTCCCAATTGAATTCAGCAGGGGCGGGTGGTTGCTATAATGCTTTTTTTAAAATAAAATAAAAACAACCAGTGGGAGATCCAATCACACATCTTTCAGTCCCATGTGTCCTTGCATGCAGAGTTTTCTACTTTAATAGAGAGAGAGCTGACGTTCTTTCCCAATCTTGGATTCTCATTCTCATGTCAAAGGATTTGGGACATTAAGGCTGCAATCCTGTACACATACGTGGGAGAAAATCCAAACTCACTGAACTCAACACATCAGATTGCCTGGGTGTTACACCTCATGAAACTCAATGAATAAGGATTTCCAGTTAAACCCTGTGCTCATCTCCTTAGATGCTTGGTGCATTGAGCTCAATGAGGCTTATGCCCAGGGAATCCTGTGCATGCTAATTTGGGAGTAAGTGCCATCATTTGTAAAAGTACATTTCCAATATGTGCTTTGATTCTGTGTCTGTGGTTGGCTTTATGATGGGTTACAACTGAATGGCTGAAGTCTCAAGAGACTATGAGACCAGTTAGATATTGGTAAAGCACTGTTGGGGTTTTGACTATGTGCACACTGTACATCGTTTGTCAAAGGGAAGTACAAACCCCTAGCTCAAATGCCAGATGAGCTGTAGTACAGCTGTTTGTATTCTTAACATGCAAAAAACCCCAAAACCAGGGAAATGAAATTCTGTAACCTAGAAAATCAAATACAGTGGTGCCTCGACTTATGAATTTAATCCGTTCCAAAGGCACCTTCGTAGGTCAAAAAATTCATGAGTCAAAAAAGCGCCATTGGAAAGGCGATTTCCCATAGGAATGCATTGGAAATGGAAAAATTCGTAAGTTGAAGCAACCCCATCTAAAAATTCGTAAGTCAAAAAAACCCTATCTAAAACCGCCGCGGTTTCCATTTGGATGTCGAGAAATTCGTAAGCGTGCGGCCATTTGCCCCACTTGTAAGTTGAAAAATTCAGTTGTCGAGTCGTTCGTAAGTCGAGATACCACTGTACAATGAAACACATGCAAGTCTCATCATTACACTTAAAGAGTCTCAACTTGCATACTTCTTTACTCAATGGCTGGATTTTTGCACAGTTTTGCATTACATTTTGTGGGAGAGGAAGAGAATGTGGAAGAAGAAGAACGAAGGGTGTAGAGAAAGGGAGAAAACGTGACTAGGAAACAGAGCATGAAAGTTGTGTATTCAGAAGACTGAAGCCTTCTGCAGACATTCTCGTTTGGCTTCATAACCATAATTTCAGAAGCCATAAGAGTGTTGAGGCTCTATGCTCCTCCATCTCTCCTACTGTTATGTTAGCCTTGGTGCAGAGATCCTGGCTTGTAATAAACCAGAGTCCCCCTTATGACTGAACCAGGAAACTCTGTCTTAATATTGGCTAACATGGCCAGATTATAAACATATTAATTGCATTCGCACAATTTATTGACTTTATTCATTTATACTTTATATATTTGCTTAATACTCTATCCTTAAGCCAAAGGCCCCAGGGTTGGAAACACTTAGATTTTTAAAGCCAGGCTACCCATGCTTAAGCTAAAACAACATTCACACAATCTGTCCAGAATCTGTGACCAGAAGTCAGACAGACTGGAGCTATGTACCTCCTTTTAGGGGGCAGGGATAGTCTGCAACGTTTTAGTGCAGTGCCCTCTTGCAAAACTTGAAGGAGCAAGCAGTATAATTTTGCTATATGCATTGGCGGCAAGAGCGAAGCCAATACTAGCAGCAACTGCCAATTGCCATTGTGGCTAAGCCTATATTGTGGCTGAACCTATAAGCTGCAAAGAAAGAAAGATTAGCTTCGGGCATTATGATACATTTTGAGTCAGTTGTACAAAGACCCAAAGGGGCAATTATTTACCTTTGTTTCTCAGTGTTTCCCCACCCCATCGCTGCTTCTGAGAACTGTATTAGCTGCATTTGCAACAAAGGCAGCTTCTTTCAAAAGGCGTTCCCCCCCCCATTGCCTACTGGTGTAGTTGCACTCCCTAGCTGGAAAGCGCATTATCCATTCAGCAATCCCTACTGTAATGACTGCTGCGCCACACAGACAGGATAAAAGTATCAAGGGGCCTGGGATTCCTAAATTATTCTCTGCTCATTTTTACTGCTGCCTGGGTAGGCACATGGGCAAGTGTTAAGCTGTGAATGCCTTGAGATCCTCAGATTATAGGTGCTATGGGAGTGCAAATATTATTAATTTGATAAGCGTGCAAGTGTCACACTGCTCATCGTGGCCCACCTCTGAAATAAATAACCCAACAAAACGCATGCCAGTTTGATATTCGTGGAGAAAGGATTTGGAGGGGCTCAGGGGATTCAATGTGTGTGTGCTTTTGCTTTTGCCATAATTCTTTTCATTGAGTTAATCAACAGGGTAAAAAGAGAAAATAAATACAAAAGAGAACAATCAGTCGTACATCAATAAAGAGAATGTTGCAAAAACCTATCGTATGACCAAAAGGTTTGAATTTTTGAGTGAGTGTGGTGGGCACCACTCAGCTAAAACTCGATCCACAGAGCCCATAAACAACACCGTCCAAGTCACATTTGGAGCTTTGTGGTGGCATCAAATATGAGTTGAGAGCTGGCGTAAGGGGAAGCGGCTACACAATGGTCTCGCCACGTGCCCAGCTCAAGATGAACCTACAGTCTTGGTGTGCTGGTTCAGCGTGAGAATTGGCTTTTGTAATGGGAACCTTTGAACTGGATGGTGTTGGCCTTCCAGGAATAAGGAGAGCTGTGCCCAGAACAGTTATGATTATTATTGATTGCATTTATATCCCACCTTTGTCTCTAAGGCGCTCAAGGCGGCAAACATGGATCTTCCCATCCTCATTTATTCTCCACAAGGTTAAGCTGGGAGACAAGTGGCTGGCCCAAGGTCACCCAGTGAGCTTCATGGCCAAGTGGGGATTTGCACCCTGGTCTCCCTGGTCCAACACTCTAACCACTGCACCACACTGGCTTCAACTACGCAAGTGTTGTAGCTTGTTAAGAATGAACTTAAGAGCATGAGAAGAACCCCTGTTGGATCAAGCCGAGGGCACTCTGTTCTCAGAGTGGCCAACCGTTGGAAGCCCACAAGTTTATAGGAGTAAATGGGTTGCTCTGTTCAATGTGCATATTTGCTTAGTCTCTTCTGAGCAATTACTGCAAACCCTCCAAGTGTCCCTATTTTCCAGGGACAGTGGTGGATTTACAGAAACCATCCTAGTTTCTGATTTGATCCCAGAATGTCCCACTTTTCCTTAGGATGTCCCTATTTTCATGGATAAATGTTGGAAGGTATGAAGTAATGCGACCCCTGAGCCAAGGAGATAAGTAAGTATACAGCCTTTAGAAGACATTTGAAGGCAGCCCTGCATAGGGAAGTTTTGTTTAAAACGTTTAATGTTTTGTTATGTTTTTATATACAGTGGGACCTCGGTTTAAGAACAGTCCTGTTTATGAACGATTCGGTTTACGAACTCCGCAAAACTGAAAGTAGTGTCCCGGTTTGCAAACTTTACCTTGGTCTAAGAAAGGGAATCCGAATGGTGGAAGGGCACGGGCGGCGGGAGGTATCATTAGAGAAAGCGCACCTCGGTTTAAGAACGGTTTCAGTTTAAGAACTGACTTCCGGAACGGATTAAGTTCATAAACCGAGGTACCACTGGATGTTAGAAGCCGCCCAGAGTGTCTGGGGCAACTGAGTCAGATGGGGGCAGTCAGATGGGTGGGGTGTAAATAATTAAGTTGTTGTTGTTGTTGTTGAGGACTTCCTGATTTACATTGGAGAAATGTTGGAGGGTATATTACTGAGTAGTTCAACTAGGTAATTTTAGGCCCTGGTTTTAATGTTCTTATCAGAAAGGGGAGGCAGTTGGTCAGGGCATGTAATGCAACATGCTCTCCTCTGTGAAATTCCTTGCCAACAGAAGTCCGGCAGGAGTCAGCTCTGTTTTGTTTTAGACATCTTTTTAAAACTACATCATTCAAACAGGCCTTGGGGACTTGACACACACACTCTCTCTCTCTCTAAATATATATATATATATATATATATATATATATATATATATATATATATATATATAAAACCAGCTATATTGCTATGCTAGTGCTACTTTTACAGACATTACTGCAACGTTACGCTTTCCTGTTGTGCACCAGGAAAGTGTCAATATTTAAATAAATGCATATTTAAATAAATGTGCATTGCTTCAGTTGTGAAGCATACAATTAATTCACATTTTTGTCTGCGTTCCACAACCATTCCATGCTTTACAACTGCTTCATATGCTAGGGCAAAAACAAAAATCAAAAAAGTTTGCCAACCTTGATTTAGAAAAAGAAATATTCTGAGTATATGCAAATGAGCATATGCATACCCACATTTTAAATTCGCTTAAATTACAGTAAGCAGCTATAGGATTGCATCTTAAATAAAGTTAACCTAAGAGAGGTCATGTCTGTTGTCAGAAACATATACTTCCTTCCCTAATTTTATGTCAACTTACGCTGCAAACCTATACAAATTTCCTTGGGAACAAATGCAATCCTATACATATAAACTCAGAATCATCAGGTCATTTCTATCTTTTTCTCCCATTAAGTTGCAGGATAATAGATCTAAGACTTAAGATTCATCTTAAGACTTATCTCATTTGGTTTCTGGAGTTCCCCAGATCTAAACCCCCACAAGTTAGCTATCTTCCTTTTCAGATCTCCCGCTAGCACAAGGTCGTGATCCGTCCCGTATTAATTTTAACCCAAAATAAATCCTCTACTAATAATCCACCGCCGAAATTCCTGTTGAAATTTCCGTGCCAGATTCCAAATAGAATACAAAATGCTGTTATAGCTCCTGGAATGTGCATGTAACTGCTAAGAATGCACTTAACCATTTTTTTTAAAAGGGCAGTCTCAAATATAGGTTAGGGGTTTATATTAATAGATGATTCAATGCAATTAATACTCATGTCATGAGCAAGCAGTCTATGCTCTGCGGTATTACTTCAATTCAGATCCTTTGTCCCTGTAGTGGTGACACTGCGAGGAATAATATTTATTACATTCTCTATTATGACAGATAGTCTAATTCAGCAATCATTAGCATTATATCCTACAAGTTCAAGCCTTCTATTGCCCTGGGGACATCCCCCCCCCCGCTCCCCATGCCTTCACATTGACAACTGTGCAGCATTTTGATAGCACTTGCTCTTCGTAGAGGATCTAACAACTTTGCTAATGCAAACAGAATTCTGAGCTTCTGAAACTGGCTGTTTTTCAAAACTATTATTTCTAGCAGACCTATATCTGCTTTCTCAATGCCATCTGTAAAATAATAAAACCAAGGAGTTGCAAACTACCTTAGCTTTATGCTACAATCCAGAATACAGACACATGGGCAGGTACACTGTATGTACACTGGTTTTTGGTTGCCATCTGCCTGTCTCAGGAGACAGATGAAGGCGTCCGCTTGCGATGAAGCAGGTGCACCGTGGCGTTCCTGCTTTCTGTGCGCCCTCCCCCCGATGTCATTTCTCCTTTGGTCACTGCTGTGGATGCACAACCTGGCTGTCCCCAGGCACTGCAGTTGTCTGCAAGGGATTCCAACATGGTGGGATTAATGTTGCCAGCCTTCACGTCACAGTTGCAGACATCTTTGTAATGCAGAGTCGGTCTGCCCATAGTCCTGGTGCCTGAAGCCTCCTCCCCATGAAGCACAGGGATGCCAAGTAGCGGGGGGCCCTGCTCTTTCATTTCCCAAGTTCCATGGCAGCAATGTCCTGTGGCATTCACAAATGACATTAGCATGCTGTGGGGCATGTGCACACGGCATGCTCATGTTGCTCGGCCCCTGACCCCCTCAGTCATGGGGGTCAGGCAGAGCACGTGGTAAAGCACATCCTTGGGGATCCAGACAACATCCATTCTGTGGACATGACCAAGCAGCGGCAGAGCTGCATGCTCCGGCACGGGAGCGGAGAGCAGGTGGGGACATGGCTGGCGTGCATCCCAGGAGGTGTGGTGCGTGTCCTGGGGGCGTGGCTCACTGCCCGTAGGGGTGTGGCCCACGTCCCAGGGGCATGGCACACCGCCCCCAGGTGTGTGGCGCCCGGCGCGGTTGGGAAGTGTGCAGCATGCGTCGGAGGGGCGGCTGCAATGGTACCCCCTCCCCAATGGTGCCAGGGGCAGTACACTTCCCCCCGCCCCGCCCCCATTCCTCTGCCAGTGTGACCAAGCCATCATGGAGGTCAACCTGTAGACTAGATGTCTCCATTTTCAAGAAGAGGGGAGGGGAAATGACACTCCTTTTCTTTCTTCCCCTCCCCACACATGCTTAAGGCCTTCCTCGTGACACCATATAGCTGCCATTCCCAAACCTGAGAGTTTATATCTATAGCTTCCTTAGCCCATAAAATGCCACACAGTTAGAGATAGCATTATATACCGTGCTGGAACTGGGAAGGAATTTATGACCGATGCAACAATTTTCGTGCGGCAGGGCTAGTTTAATGACAGCACAAATGTTGCCTCTTAGTCCTAGGTTATTTTTGCTTCTTCCAGAGCATGTCATTTTATAGGATCAGGCCTTGAGATTATTCCTTAAACTAATTGCCTCTTATGCATTCGGTTACGCTGAATATGCATTGATGTGCATTCGTTCTAGTATAAAATAGGGATGAATATATGTGGTGGCATAATAGGAAATTGTTTCGTCTGGTGAGTTTTCACACCCTCCTCCTCTTTCCAGATATTCCAAAAGTGTCAAATTTTTCATTAATAAAATGAACCCTTCCATATGCTGGAAGGTTTAGTTTCATTTAGTGTCTCTTTTTGTATGCATGCTTGTGTTTGTAGAAGCTAACATCCTGTCTTCTGGGCTGCTGGGAATTACTACTGGCATGTTTTGACTCATTATCATGAATCTTAATCAGATGATGGAAAAAATTAGTTCCATCATCTGATGAAGGTTTGGGGCAAATGAGTCAAAACATCCTCATAAAGCATTTCCTAAAATGTTGAATGAAACCATTTCTAGCAAATATCCCAAGCAGATCAAAACTGACCTCTTGTATACAGTCAACTTATCAAGGGTCCTGAGAGACGCCATCAACATGTTATCAGAATGATCTAGTGCCGTGGTTTAGGATTCTGATGCTTGGTGATCTGCTTCTGTGAATCGGTTCTGGATAAAACTTTATCTATATAAAGACTCACCAAAGAGCAAGTTTTTGAAAGGTTATTTCCTTTGAAGTTTAGAACTGGCGACTGTGACTCAAACGTCCATAACCTCAGAATTGGATGGCTGTGGAGGAAATGATTTGAGTGTATCCTTGACAACTGGCACAAATCTCAAACTCTCCCTTCCAAATCAAGAATGGGTCAACGAGGGTTTATCATAGCACGTTCAAAGTCCTCATTGGAGTCCGACAGCCAGTGGTGTAGAGGAAAGGGGAATCACAGGGAACAAAAAGGACCTTTTTGAGAATGGGAGTGAGGGCACCTTCCTTGCTCTGGAAAGTGAATTTGGTGATAATGAGGCTTTCAAGTTCAGGCGTGGTCAGTCTAAAGGAAGTCAGAAAATAAAGTCGCCTGTTGCTCTGTGGTTGTGTGTGTAGGGAGGTAGATAAATCAGCACAGGTGCCTGCTTTTTCGCTCTTGGGGGGGCATGGTTATGAGGGCTATCATGGTAAGCTCCTGCACTTCAACTTTTACCATTACACCACTGCCTATATCTACAAACGAAGTCAGACCCTCCAACTGTCCCTGTTTCTCAGGGACAGTCCCAAATTTGCAGAGGCTGTCCTGGTTACTGATTTGATCCCGGAATGTCCCGCTTTTTCTTGTTGTTGTTTAGTCGTGTCCGACTCTTCGTGACCCCATGGACCAGAGCACGCCAGGCACTCCTGTGTCTTAGGACATCTCTATTTTCATCAGAGAAATGTTGGAGGGTATGGTAAGACGTCCGTATTTTCATGGGAGAAATGTAGGAGGGTTCGGAGTCATCCAATCCCTGAGTCATCTGAAGGCAGTCCTGTATAGGGAAGGTTTTTTTAATGTTTATGTTTATTATGTTTTTATTTATGTTGGAAGCCACCCAGAGTCGCTGGAGCAACCCAGTCAGATGGGCAGGGTATAAATAGTGTTGTTGTTGTTGTTGTTGTTGTTGTATAGGACGTCCCTATTTTCATCAGAGAAATATTAGAGGGTATGGAAAGTTGGTAGTAAATTATATACCCCATCTCCATTTTCATGTTACGAGTGATAAACTCTATTATGAACCTAATTTATAGTATGTAGTTCAAATGTAATTTAACTAGTGGGTTACCAGTTTTCAGGTTGTGGTGGTAACTCTAATAAGTTTGCTAATTCTGCAAATTTTATGCAGGTGGGGGGAGGAAGCAGATTGGATTTCAGGGTGACTCTTTAAGTAAAAGCAAAATTTAAAAAATCCTTCCAATAGCACCTTAGAGACCAACTTTTTGTGCATGCACACGAAAGCTCATACCTATGACAAACTTAGTTGGTCTCTAAGGTGCTACTGGAAGGATTTTTTAAATTTTGTTTTGACTACGTAAGACCAACACGGCTACCTACCTGTAATGAGTAAAAGCAGACAGCCTATAAGAACATGGGCATCCACATTCACCTTTTGATTTTCAGTGGATAAGCATCGCTGCAATCCCACTAGTGAATCTTGCATTTTGAATGCAAGTGTGTCTTTCATTAGAATAAGAACCTTGAACCTTAACGGTGCCATTCAGCATGGAATTGGGAATGCTTCCATCCATTGATTTCAGTGGAATTCAGCACACTTTGATTGCGGTGGTATATACTTTCCTTCCACACGCAGCCACTATTCTTCTAGGTAGCGTCTCTTGCTGCAGCACTTTGAGTGGAGGAGTGGGCAGGCAAGGCATCGGGCAGACAGGGGTAATTTACATAGCTTCCTGCAATGTCTCGTATATTGGCCTGTCCCCTTCGCAGTTCTATCTGCACTGTAAAAAAAAAAGCAAAAAGCCAAACATGGCAGTTGCTGTGGACACTATCAGTAGGCATATTAGAAAGCAGGGGCTCCAACTATTGTGCCATTTACAATGCACACTTGAAGCCGAGCAACTGTCACGCAATCTATAAAAGGCCTTCTCGTAAAAGTCTTCAGAGAGGGTCTTAATTGCTGCATGATTTACTACATGCAGAATACCTTCCCTTTTGTGCATGGAAGTATTTTTTTGCTGCAGGAGACATCTCTTTCGTCACACTTTTATAGGCCAGCCTTGCATGGCTGGCGTGCATTTACTGGTGGCATAATTGGTGGCACAATTCTACCCTCATAAACATTGTTATCAGTTAATTAAACTTGAAATGCATCTTTGTTCCGCAACATGTTTTGTCAGATTGTTTTCCTTATTTATTTATTATCGTAAAAATTTTATTTTATGACTGGCAGCTTCTCAGCCCTCCAATAATAATGTAAATCAAAACATAAGATTTTAGACTTCATGCAATTTCCTTTTGGTCTGAAAATATGAAACCAGATGTTTCTGGCACGCTAAGGATGCTTTTCATCTTTTTTTAGATTTGCTCGGTGCAGTCAAAGTAAATGCATTTTTAAAACCAACTTATGAAAGTTAAATTTCCTTTGTTTGCCTGGTTGTAGTCTGGTTTGCATTGCTGCAACATCAGTGAGAGACCTTTCAGATAACAAACTGGATGCCATTGAAGAATTAAACATATGTGCCTCCATACTCAAAAAGCAACAGGAACTGTATTAACAGCAGACCAATGGGTTTATGATATAATTTAAGGCACGATGAACTCTAAACTCTATGACTTAGTGAAAGAGCTACTAGAAGGATGTGCGGCAATATAATATGTACAGTAAGTAGCTGACTAGATGTTTCTGTCCTCTTTATTTTGGCCTCCAATTTTGGTCAGAAAGAATTGTCCTTGCTATTTTTTAATAGTGAATCCAATTTCAACAGACATTACATCTAGGCCTTGGGCTATCACTGAAAGACCTAAATATTCCCAGGTGGGCCTTCCTTCAGTAATAATAACAAGACCGAATGGATTTAGTGATACTGTGAAACATATAAAGCAATAAATGAGAACTGGAGAAAAGTGGGGTGCTTGCTAGGCTCATTTACATGCCAGCACCTGGACTTAACCACCGGCTTCACTGTAAGTTCAAAGCACTTCCTTTATTGTAATGTTAGTACAGTAGACAATAGTCACTTACAGACTCATTGTTAAAACCATGTTTATAGAAGACAATCTTACTTGGCTACGAGTGATCGCCAAAGAAGAGGAGTAGACAGTAACAATATGTTCATATGCATCCATGCAAAATGCAGTTGTGGGTGATTAGTGCTCTGCATTAGAGCCTTGATTACTCCCTCACTCTGGGCAAAACAAAAACAAAAACTAACAAAAAACAAAATCCCCACACATACCCTCCAACATTTCTCTGATGAATATTGAGTCATCCTTTTCCATACCCTCCAACATTTCTCTGATGGAAATAGGATCGTCCTAAGATTTGTGGCCATTGCCTGCAGTTAAGTCCCACTGATTTCAACAAAAGGTACTTCCACGAAACCTGCTTGAACGAGATTTAAGTGATAAATCAACAAAATATGCTCAGCTGCTCCAAGGATGGTAGAAACCGCCACCTAGGAAGGGGGGAATAAGTTTGCTTGCCCCAGTTGTAATGGTTGGCTCTCAATTTAATGACTGCTCCCAGTCGTTTTGGAACTCCTTCCCCATGAAGTTGCACACAGTGCCGATGTTATGAGTTTATAAGTGGATTAAAAAAATTATTTATATCAAACTGCTTTTTCTTAAATAAGGCCTCTTAATACCACAGTTTGTTTTTTTTGTAATAAGAAATTGGAGCTTTTTTTGAAAACATGTTAGTGTTGCTAGTTTAAAAATTGTATGCTGTAGTGCTGATTTTTTCTAATTCTTAAATATATTTTGTTTCATGATTATGTAGGCTGCCTTGAAATGGTTATACATATCAGGCATCCCCAAACTTCAGCCCTCCAGATGTTTTGGACTACAATCCCCATCATCCCTGCCCACTGGTCCTGTTAACTAGGGATCATGGGAGTTGTAGGCCAAAACATCTGGAGGGCCGCAGTTTAGGGATGCCTGGGTTATATGCAAAAGGGGGCATCATCATCATCCTTATAACCACACTTAACAATTTTCTTTCTTTCAAATGAATTAGTGGATGTAAATAAATCTTTTCCATTCCTTATTCATTCTAAACAGTTGTCTTGCTAAATGTGTGGACTTTAGGCAGAATGAAAAAGTTACTCAAACTGTAAACTTATAATTTGGAGTTAGCGGCAGGAAATGATTAATTTTAGATATTATTCAGCATTTAATCATAAGGAATGATATGCACATTCATAAAAACACAATATACCTCTGAATATCAGTAGTACAGTAAATTCAAGAAATGCTTCCTTAGACTTGAAATTGAGATTGATCCAGCAAAAATAAATATTCTGAACATTTTGAACATATTTGTATAGGAAGGAACTGTCCAATGAAGAATCAGAATCAGGGCATATCTAAAAACATAAACATTAAGTGTTAAAAACCTCCCAATACAGGGTTGCCTTCAGATGTCTCCTAGAAGTTGTGTAATTCTTTTATCCCCTTGACATCTGAAGGGAGGGCATTCCATAGGGAGGGTGCCACTACCGAGAAGGCCCTCTGCCTGGTTCCATGTAACTTCACTTCTCGCAGTGAGGGAACCAGCAGAAGGCCATTGGAGCTGGACCTCAGTGATGGGCTGAGTGATGGAGGTCGAGACGCTCCTTCAGGTATACTGAGCCAAGGCCATTTAGGCGTTGGAGGTGTAATGCTGAGAATGCCCATTGAGACATATGATGTGGACTTCTCCAGTGATATGTTCTATTTGGTCTAAACTTGCTATCCACATCAATTTTGCACTGGCAAAAGTCATTGAAATTTTCAGATAAATTCATTACCCCATTGTCAGTGGAATTTCCAGCAGTATTGCAGAATAATAATAATAATAATAATAATAATAATAATAATAATAATTTATTATTTATTATTTATATCCTGCCCATCTGGCTGGGTTTCCCCAGCCACTCTGGGTGGCTTCCAACCGAATATTACCGTGTTTCTCATATTTTAAGGCATCCCCAAAAAATAAGCCATGACAGGATTTCTAAGGGTTGGTGAAAAATAAGACATACCCCGAAAATAAGCCATGTCGTGTAGCCCTGACCGAGCGAGAGGCGAAGGCGCGGGACCCAGCAGGAGCTCCCTGCCTGCTTCCCCGAGCCGTCGCGCATCGGGGGACAGAGCCGAAGATCGGCGGGCGCTCCTTGCTGGGCTTGACAAGCCCGGCAAACAGCGCCCGCCGATCTTCGGACCTGTCCTGTGTGACAGGCGGGGGTGGGGGGGGAAGCGGAGATCGTTCTCCGCTCTCCCCCCACCCCCGCCTGTCACCAAAGATCGGCGGGCGCTGCTTGCTGGGCTTGACAAGCCCGGCAAACAGCGCCCGCCGATCTTCGGACCTGTCCTGTGTGACAGGCGGGGGTGGGGGGGGAAGCGGAGATCGTTCTCCGCTCTCCCCCCACCCCCGCCTGTCACCAAAGATCGGCGGGCGCTGTTTGCTGGGCTTGACAAGCCCGGCAAACAGCGCCCGCCGATCTTCGGACCTGTCCTGTGTGACAGGCGGGGGGGAAGCGGAGATCGTTCTCCGCTCTCCCCCCACCCCCGCCTGTCACCAAAGATCGGCGGGCGCTGTTTGCTGGGCTTGACAAGCCCGGCAAACAGCGCCCGCCGATCTTCGGACCTGTCCTGTGTGACAGGCGGGGGTGGGGGGGAAGCGGAGATCGTTCTCCGCTCTCCCCCCACCCCCGCCTGTCACCAAAGATCGGCGGGCGCTGTTTGCTGGGCTTGACAAGCCCGGCAAACAGCGCCCGCCGATCTTCGGACCTGTCCTGTGTGACAGGCGGGGGTGGGGGTGGGGAAGCGGAGATCGTTCTCCGCTCTCCCCCCACCCCCGCCTGTCACCAAAGATCGGCGGGCGCTGTTTGCTGGGCTTGACAAGCCCGGCAAACAGCGCCCGCCGATCTTCGGACCTGTCCTGTGTGACAGGCGGGGGTGGGGGGGAAGCGGAGATCGTTCTCCGCTCTCCCCCCACCCCCGCCTGTCACCAAAGATCGGCGGGCGCTGTTTGCTGGGCTTGACAAGCCCGGCAAACAGCGCCCGCTGATCTTCGGCCCTGTGCTGTGTGACAGGCGGGGGTGGGGGAGAAGCGGAGATCGTTCTCCGCTCTCCCCCCACCCCCTCCTGTCACCAAAGATCGGCGGGCGCTCCTTGCTGGGCTTGACAAGCCCGGCAAACAGCGCCCGCCGATCTTCGGACCTGTCCTGTGTGGCAGGCGGGGGTGGGGGAGAAGCGGAGATCGTGCTCCGCTCTCCCCCCATCCCCGCCTGTCACCGAAGATCGGCGGGCGCTCCTAGCTGGGCTTGACAAGCCCGGCAAACAGCGCCCGCCGACCTGTGCTGTGTGACAGGCGGGGTGGGGGAGAAGCCGAGATCGTTCTCCGCTCTCCGCCCACCCCCGCCTGTCACCGAAGATCGGCGGGCGCTCCTAGCTGGGCTTGACAAGCCCGGCAAACAGCGCCCGCCGATCTTCGGACCTGTCCTGTGTGACAGGCGGGGGTGGGGGTGGGGAAGCGGAGATCGTTCTCCGCTCTCCCCCCACCCCCGCCTGTCACCAAAGATCGGCGGGCGCTGTTTGCTGGGCTTGACAAGCCCGGCAAACAGCGCCCGCCGATCTTCGGACCTGTCCTGTGTGACAGGCGGGGGTGGGGGGGAAGCGGAGATCGTTCTCCGCTCTCCCCCCACCCCCGCCTGTCACCAAAGATCGGCGGGCGCTGTTTGCTGGGCTTGACAAGCCCGGCAAACAGCGCCCGCCGATCTTCGGCCCTGTGCTGTGTGACAGGCGGGGGTGGGGGAGAAGCGGAGATCGTTCTCCGCTCTCCCCCCACCCCCTCCTGTCACCAAAGATCGGCGGGCGCTCCTTGCTGGGCTTGACAAGCCCGGCAAACAGCGCCCGCCGATCTTCGGACCTGTCCTGTGTGGCAGGCGGGGGTGGGGGAGAAGCGGAGATCGTGCTCCGCTCTCCCCCCATCCCCGCCTGTCACCGAAGATCGGCGGGCGCTCCTAGCTGGGCTTGACAAGCCCGGCAAACAGCGCCCGCCGACCTGTGCTGTGTGACAGGCGGGGGTGGGGGAGAAGCGGAGATCGTTCTCCGCTCTCCGCCCACCCCCGCCTGTCACCGAAGATCGGCGGGCGCTCCTAGCTGGGCTTGACAAGTCCGGCAAACAGCGCCCGCCAACCTGTGCTGTGTGACAGGCGGGGGTGGGGGGGAAGCGGAGATCGTTCTCCGCTCTCCGCCCACCCCCGCCTGTCACCGAAGATCGGCGGGCGCTGTTTGCTGGGCTTGACAAGCCCGGCAAACAGCGCCCGCCGATCTTCGGACCTGTCCTGTGTGACAGGCGGGGGTGGGGGGGGAAGCGGAGATCGTTCTCCGCTCTCCCCCCACCCCCGCCTGTCACCAAAGATCGGCGGGCGCTCCTTGCTGGGCTTGACAAGCCCGGCAAACAGCGCCCGCCGATCTTCGGACCTGTCCTGTGTGACAGGCGGGGGTGGGGGGGAAGCGGAGATCGTTCTCCGCTCTCCCCCCACCCCCGCCTGTCACCAAAGATCGGCGGGCGCTCCTTGCTGGGCTTGACAAGCCCGGCAAACAGCGCCCGCCGATCTTCGGACCTGTCCTGTGTGACAGGCGGGGGTGGGGGGGAAGCGGAGATCGTGCTCCGCTCTCCCCCCACCCCCGCCTGTCACCAAAGATCGGCGGGCGCTGTTTGCTGGGCTTGACAAGCCCGGCAAACAGCGCCCGCCGATCTTCGGCCCTGTGCTGTGTGACAGGCGGGGGTGGGGGGGGAAGTGGAGATCGTTCTCCGCTCTTCCCCCATCCCCGCCTGTCACCGAAGATCGGCGGTCGCTCCTAGCTGGGCTTGACAAGCCCGGCAAACAGCGCCCGCCGACCTGTGCTGTGTGACAGGCGGGGGTGGGGGAGAAGCGGAGATCGTTCTCCGCTCTCCCCCCATCCCCGCCTGTCACCGAAGATCGGCGGGCGCTCCTAGCTGGGCTTGACAAGCCCGGCAAACAGCGCCCGCCGACCTGTGCTGTGTGACAGGCGGGGGTGGGGGGAAGCGGAGATCGTTCTCCGCTCTCCGCCCACCCCCGCCTGTCACCGAAGATCGGCGGGCGCTGTTTGCTGGGCTTGACAAGCCCGGCAAACAGCGCCCGCGTGCACTTTATTAAAAAATAAGACATCCCTCAAAAATAAGCCATGTCGTGTTTTTTTGAAGAAAAAATTAATATAAGACATGACTTATAATATGAGAAACACGGTAAAAACAGTACAGCATCAAACATTAAAAACTTCCCTAAACAGGGCCGCCTTCAGTTGTCTTCTAAATGTAAAATAATTGCTTATTGCCTTGACATCTGCTGGGAGGGTGTTCCACACGGCGGGTGCCACTACCGAGAAGGCCCTCTGTCTGGTTCCCTGTAACCTCACTTCTCGCAATGAGGGAACCATCAGAAGGCCCTTGGCGCTGGACCTCAGTGTCTGGACAGAACGATGGGGGTGGAGACGCTCCTTCAGATATACAGGACTGATGCTGTTTAGGGCTTTAAAGGTCAGTACCAACACTTTGAATTGTGCTCGGAAACGTACTGGGAGCCAGTGTAGATCTCTCAGGACCGGTGTTATATGGTCCCGGTGGCCACTCCCAGTCATTAGTCTAGCTGCCGCATTCTTGATTAATTGCAGTTTCCGGGTCACCTTCAAAGGTAGCCCCACGATGAGCGCATTGCAGGAGTCCAAGCGGGAGATAACCAGAGCATGCACCACTCCGGCGAGACAGTCTGCGGGCAGGTAGGGTCTCAGCCTGCGTACCAGATGGAGCTGGTAGACAGCCGCCCTGGACACAGACTAGCACACAAAATCGAGTCAAGGCGCTTGAGAGAAGAGGGCAGAAATGTTGGGGCAGAGACATTCTAAAGGCCTGGGGACCACTGCTTTCTTCTTCACACTCTCCAGCCGTGGCACCTACCAAAATGCACAGCACAGGAGGTTGGAAGGAATGAAGGAAGCAAGTTGGAAGAACAGGACCACTGAATGACACTACCCACTTGATTACAATCCATGTTATTTCTACCCCGCCCATCTGGCTGGGTTTGCCCCAGCCACTCTGGGTGGCTTCCAACAAAAGATTAAAAATACATTAAAACTTCCCTACATTTCCCTATCTCTCACCAAAGGATAATTCTTCAATGCATCTGAGAAGTTCTGCCCTACTTCTTTCTGACCCCCAAGGTGTGCTGCTACACAGAGTCCTGTATATTGGAGTGTTTCAGAGCCATTACTGTAAGTGATTATTAAGGAGTAAACATCAGAGTCCCTGAATGGCAGCAGGATGTAAAGGAGTATGCCTTGACTGTGAAATGTTCCACTGACATCCTGGTTAAGCACCCCCCGTTTAAATTAGCCACATTCGTTCATCGTAAACACACAGCTTTCCCACTTAAAAAACAATTTCAATCTGACTTTTTATTTTAAAAACGGTTGTTTATCTTGCATGTGTGACATATATACTGAACATATAATGCACATATCAGAATTGGTTCTTAAAGTTTTGAAATACTCCAGAACATAGACGTTTACCATTCTTTCTTTCTCTCTCTCCCCCCCCCCCCACCCCTCTCTTTTTCTCTTTAGCAAAAGTCAAATACAGCATAACAAATGCATCCTGTGAAAGGTTTGGTGTGGTGACTGGCGAGATACCTGCATTATATAAATCCTGATGTTGAGGAGTTTGTGACATTTTAGTTAAGAGCTTCATTCAGTTTGACGATGTTGGCAGCAGCCAATTATGACATTAAACAGGTCATAGAGTTTAACCTAAGGCCTTAAATTATTTCTTTTTTGAATGATTGATTTGTCTCTCCTTCCACCACCACCATCCACCCAGTAGGAACAGAGTTTGAAAGACTCGCCCTTTCTCACTGCCCTCTTTATATCTATAAGCAGTGATGCTTGTCTTTCATTTCCCAAATGTCTCTGGTTATGTAAAATAATCAATAAAAAACCATCAAGACTTCTATGAGTTGATACAATTGTCTGCAATGCCACCACTGGAATACAGTCTGAATAAAAATTGCACTTGAAAGCAACAGGAACTGGGTGAGAGCTAGCTTAGTCAGAGTAGACCCATTTGTTTCACCTAATGATTATATTACCCAGTTCTAGTTACAGGTAGGTAGCCGTGTTGGTCTGCGGTAGTCGAAACAAAATAAAAAAATCCTTCCAGTAGCACCTTAGAGACCAACTAAGTTTGTCATTGGTATTGTGCACACGAAAGCTCATACCAATAACAAACTTAGTTGGCCTCTAAGGTGCTACTGGAAGGATTTTTAAAATTTTTGTTTATATCACCCAGTGATAGGGATGTGGGTGGGGTTGTGGTCTCAAGGCCTTTTTGACTTGCCGATCAGAAGGTTGGTGGTTTGATTCCCCGCGGTTGGGTGAGCTCCTATTGCTCTATCCCAGCTCCCGCCAACCTTGCAGTTTGAAAGCACGCCAGTGCAAGTAGATAAATTGGTACCGCTGAGGCGGGAAGGTAAATGGTGTTTCCATGCACTCTGGCTTCAGTCATGGTGTTCTGTTGTGCCAGAAGTGGTTTAGTCATGCTGGCCACATGACCCGGAAAGCTGTCTGTGGACAAACGCCGGCTCCCTTGGCCTGAAAGCGAGATGAGCTCCACAACCCCATAGTCACCTTTGACTGGACTTTATCGTCCGGGGTCCTTTACCTTTTACCTTTCTATATTACCCAGAAATGGCAGTCTTACAGACTCTGGGAATCCATTTCCCCATAAATAAAAAGAGCTCACTGTTGGCCAGTGAGATGATGATGATGATGATGATGATGATGATGATTCCACCTCTAGGCTGCTTCCAGCAAGTTATAAATCCACAGTAAAACATCACACATTGAAAATTTCCCTATACAGGGGTTCCTTCTGATGTCTTCTAAAAGTCAGATAGTTGTTGATTTCCTTGACATCTGATGGCATTCCACAAGGTTGGTGCAACCACCGAGAAAGTGCTCTGCCTGGTTCCCGGTAACCTCGCAATGAAGGCCCTCGGAGCTGGATCTCAATGTCCCCACTGGACAATGGGGGTGGAGTCGCTCCATCAGGTATAAAAGGCCAAAGCTGTTTAGATTCCATAGTGCTCAGTGATGGCTGTTGGACTACAGCTCCCATCATCCCTGACCATTCACCATGTTGGCTGGGGCTGATGGAAATTCAACTCCAACAACATATAGAGTGCACCACATTGGGCTTCCTATAGTCTGCTTGCTCCTTTTTGATGGGCCTCTAAGGTCAAGTGAAATTAAGACAGATTTTTTTGGGGGGGGCCTAGATCATGCCCCTTCCTCCAGTTACAATTTCCCCCTGTTCCCAAGACTTACGAAAGTCTCGGTAGGCATTAGCCGCTTTTGGTAGCATTGTTAAGACTGTCAGGACTGGCTTTAACTTTCCTAGGGTTAAGCTAGAGAAGGGTGGGAATTTGTATAGGTCCTTTCAACATTCATAGCCAGCCCCTCACTTGAACGTGGCCCCATATCTCCCCAATCGTATCCCATTGTGTTTGATGTGTGGAAGAAGACAGGGATTCGCTTTTGCATATACAGTCATACCTCGGTTTAAGTACGCCTCAGTTTGAGTATTTTCAGTTTAAGTACTCTGTGGACCTGTCTGGAACGGATTAATCCACTTTCCATTACTTTCAATGGGAAAGTTTGCTTCAGGTTAAGTACGCTTCAGGTTAAGTACGGACTTCCGGAACCAATTACACTCATACCTCGGGTTAAGTATGCTTCAGTTTAAGTACTCCGCGGACCCGTCTGGAACGGATTAATCCACTTTCCATTACTTTCCATGGGAAAGTTCGCTTCAGGTTAAGTACGCTTCAGGTAAAGTACAGACTTCCGGAACCAATTGTGTTTGTAAACCGAGGTACAACTGTATAGGAAGGAAACCCAGCAGTGGGCAGCTATAACATTTCCTGAATCATACCAGACACGCCCTGCTCATCCTAGAAGGCTACCAAATACAATCTGTTAAGATCAAAGGAGCTACTAGACTGCCACCAATGACTCAGGGAATGCCATACTTCCAGGTGTCTTTCCCGTGAGTCCAAAACAGACCCCTTTTCAGCCACTTCCCACCTTGTTTCACCTGCCAGCTCTGAAAATAAATACAGCTCATATTAATGGATACTTATAAAAAGACAAATGTGAACATTTGATGGTGGGGGGGGGACACATTGTCATCTTCAACAATTGTATGTAATTTTTTTAAAAAGGAAACAAAGAAAAGCCCTGCCGATTTCTATTTTGGAGGAAAAGATAAACAGTGCTTAGCATCTCCTTTTATTTAAATGGCACAAACTTTAATTATAAGCAATATGGTTAATTGGAATCACATTCTTCCCCCCCACCCTTGTCCTTGAACCTTTTGCGCACACCTATCCCCCCCCCCTCATATATATTTTTTTCTATCTCTCTTATTCTTTTTCTTTCTTTTTTACGGACAGTACAGGGCATGATAATAGATGCCTATAAAAGTAACTAGTGAAATTTTGCATTGCGATAATCTGTCACCCATTTCCATTTTTTTTTTCTTTCCTGTGGAAAGAAAGCGTAATCAAAAGCCTAAATGACAAAGAGTTGACAGTAAGATTCTGTAGTAAATGATTCCAGAGTCGCTGGCCTGCGGAGATGCAGAAGAAGTCCCCAGCAGACCTGATTAATTCCAGTTTCTCCAGCTGCCAGGGGAGCAGAGGCTAAGCAGTTTCACAGAGAGGAGCCTATTACCACTACTAGGCTGAAATAGATCTAATCAACTCACAGCCGCTCAAAAGAAAACTTTACAGGTTTAGCTCACTAAGGCAGTGCTTTAAGATGACTACAAAGGATCATGGGAGTCTGAAATCATTTAGTCCTTATTGCAGCTTAAGGATTTTTTTTTTCTTCCGCTGCTGCGTGGTGAGGCCATGCTAATTTACCGAACGTGACAATGCCTTCTCAGCTGTGTGACATCACTTGGAGGGAGCACCCCCCCCCTTTTTTAAAAACTTATTTCTAATGTTACTTTTTATCCTTCACTCCAAAAAAATAAAAATAAAAAAGCCCTGCAAAGTTGATCATCATTTGATTTGGGTAGAGGTAAACCATTTCAAATCTCTAAGCTAATTTATTGGTAAAGAATGATTAGGGTGGACTAGCAATAATGCAAAGCAATTTGAAATGCTTCAGATTCACCTTCCAAATGCAAAATATGATACTGGCACCAGCCAACCAAAGACAAGGACATTCAGGCTGCAGCCTTATATCCAATGACCTGAAAGTAAGCCTCATTAAACTCAATGGGACTTACTTCTGAGTAGGCAGACATGTGTATTGAACTGCTAAGTTCTGTTTATTTTAATGGGAGGAGAACCTCAATCCATAGCAATCAAGGTGCTTCAATTTTACTAGATCATCTGAATAGATTTAAAATAGCATGCATGCTATTTTCCACACTGACCAAACAGACTTTTGAAGAATGCACATTGCCAGATGAGATTTGAAAGGGAATATTTTGCGGTAACAGAGGAAGCAGGTCCCAGGAATAGATGAGGCGAGCATAGCAAAATATCAGCTGAAGCGAATAAGATGTTTGCAACCAGTGGTTTCTAAGTCTTTGGAACTTCACTATTTGGTCCAACTCGTTAGACTACTAATTTTTCATAAGCTTAACTTTGTTCTGAATCCTATCCTGGGGGAAAATGCTTCAACACCACCATAAAAATCATAGAATCAGAGAGTTGGAAGAGACCACAAGGGCCCATAGCTGCCAAGTTTTCGCTTTTCTCGCGAGGAAGCCTATTCAGCATAAGGGAAAATCCCTGTAAAAAAAGGGATAACTTGGCAGCTATGCAAGGGCCATTCAGTCCAACCCCCTGCCAAGGAGGAAACACCATCAAAGCATTCTTGACATATGCCTGTCAAGCCTCCACTTAAAGACCTCTAAAGAAGGAGACTCCACCACACTCCTTGGTAGCAAATTCCACTGCCGAACAGCTCTTACTGTCAGGAAGTTCTTCCTAATGTTTAGGTGGAATCTTCTTTCTTGAAGTTTGAATCCATTGCTCCGTGTCCGCTTCTCTGGAGCAGCAGAAAACAATCTTTCTCCCTCCTTCACATGACATCCTTTCATATATTTGAATATGGCTATCATATCACCCCTTAACCTTCTCTTCTCCAGGCTAAACATACCCAGCTCCCTAAGCCGTTCCTCATAAGGCATCGTTTCCAGGCCTTTGACCATTTTGGTTGCCCTCTTCTGGACACGTTCCAGCTTGTCAGTTAAATCAGTGAAGGATTTAACACAAACACACACATCTGCCAAAGTCCTGATACTAGATGTGAGGAGATGGAATCTCAGTTTGGTGAGGGAATGGTGTCCTGTAAAGAGGCAATATCTAGTCCCATTTTCTCTCAGTTCCCAGATCTGAGCCATAACACCGGAAATAAGATACAAATACATATATTCCATTAAACTCATTTTGTACATATATTCCATTAAACTCATTTTGTACTAGCTTAACTCTGCCTCCCACCCCTTTACCAAATGCCAAAGCATTATTTGTCCTCATGCTTACTGCATTCATGATGAAGGTGTGTGATGAAGGAGTTCTCATGGTGCCCATCGGCTTGCTGTCCTCACTCTCATCATGTGTGATGAGGAGGGAAATGGGGGTAATGGCTCTTCTGGTTGCCAGGACTCTGAGAAGTGCCATTTCCACCTCTGCCAGGAACATGAAGTGGGCAGCTTTACAAAACCATACCCCGGAAGTGTCCCCTGAAAACCAGGACATCCCATTTTTAATCGTGAGATAACAATGGCTGTTTTCATTGCCGTGATTTCATGGCATGATTTCCCCCTGGAAAGGTGCTTTTTTTCCAGGGCTACGATCTTGTGCGGTGCCCCGAAATGCATGAGGGGGACAGCACAAAATCATGCAAGATCATGGCAACCAAAATGGCCACTGTGCTCTCGCGATAAAAAAAAAGGGAAGATGGCATCTGGGAAGATGGTGCCCCTGATTTTTGCTTCAAAGTGCTGGAAGGTATTCGGAAGCTTTCATCCCTGATGCCCCTGCATTTTGCTGCAAAAGTCTGTGTATGCTGTTTGCCCGTATGTGTACTGTATGTGCAATGCGGGGACACATATGTGTACGTACATCTGAGCATGTGTGTTATTGGCCACACAAGCCACTGGAAAGCAGTCCTTGCAAGGATAGCTGCATGGCAATGCAATCCTCAGGCTCAAAAGTTGAGCCACTCATGATCTAAAGGTTAAAGTAGCAACCTGTGGTCGAGGCTGCAGGAAAAAGAAAATGGATATTGCTAGGTATACAACATTTTTCATTCTTTTTGTCCCGCTAGATCAGGCATCCCCAAACTGCGGCCCTCCAGATGTTTTGGCCTACAACTCCCATGATCCCTCACTAACAGGACCAGTGGTAGGGGAAGATGGGGATTGTAGTCCAAAACACCAAATTACGATTTAAAAGAAAATTTATTAAAAATGCAAAACAGATGGCATTTAACACCTGCCAGATTGGCTAAAATATATCCGGGCACTAGTAATATATGCTGGAAATGTAATATAGAAATAGGTACCCATATACATATGTGGTGGTCGTGTAATAAAATCAAGGTGTTTTGGGAAATGATATATAGAGAACTAAAGAAAATTCTGAAATATTCATTCAAGAAATCGCCGGAATTGTTTTTGTTGGGAATGATACCAGATGACATCAGGGTACAAGACAGATGTTGTATAAGCTACGCCACAGCTGCTGCAAGAATATTAATCGCGATAAACTGGAAGTCAGCAACTGTCCCAGAATTAGAGGAATGGCAACAAAAGTTATATAATTATTATAAGATGGCATCAAAGTATGAACAAATTAAAGGGATTAAACCAGAAGAATCAAATAACAATTGGAAACTCTTTTTAAATTATATAAAAGGTAAAATTGAAAAACCAATTCTCATTTCAGATATTTAACAGCTCTACAATTAATTTAAAGATTCGGACAAATTATAGTTCTATTATATGCAATGAATGAAAATAATAGAAGTTATGGTATATATAATGGTAAATGTTGGTAATTTAGAAAAACGGTATGTAGAGATTATGTAGGAAACAATATAGGAAAAAACTCAACTACGGCTGAGAAGTCGTTGGGGAAGGGAGGGAGGGTCCAGGGTGGGGTTGGGGAGGAGGGAGGGAAGGGTTTGAATATATAGATAAGACATTTGTAACACATAGTTATAAGTGTATTTTATTTCTATTGATTTATTGTTGAAGTGTTTTTAAAGTGATGTACAATTTGAATAAATAAAATAAATTTAAAAATTAAAAAAAAAAAAAAACATCTAGAGGGCCGAAGTTTGGGGATGCCTGTGCTAGACGATAGGGTTTGTACTTCAGTTCTTGCGTACATGTTTGCAATGCTTTGCAATGTTCGCTATTAACAACTATCCATATTTTGAAAAAAGTCTTCGGATGTTTAGGAAACAATAGTAGCTCAGCAGACTTTTAAAAACAAATCTCCTTTTTTCTGTAATATACAATTCAAAATTAATTTCAAATTAGCTCCTAAAAGTGGTCGCGTGCCTTTAATTATGCAGAATGTACACAAATTTAATGAGTTTTTAAATATTAAAACTATTCTCTGTTGTCACCACTGTGAGCTCTTAATTTACAGAGCAATTAAGTCAGGACCCTCATTTATCAGTACATGTGTGTTTGTTGAAAACGTAGTCAGTTTTTATTAATTGATGCTATAGAAATACTGAGGTAAAATTAATGTGTGTGCTTCGGAGGTCATGCCGGCAGTAGTGGGTAGCTATCAAGGAGCAAGACGTGAGATAAATAAGTAACTGCTGTTCCCTGATTACACAGGAGATATCTGAAATATTAAGAGGTGCAGTAGGCGCAATTTTAGCCAAAATACTCACAAGCACAAAACCCCAAAGCTTTTTCTCTGACTAGCGTCTGCCATGGCAGGAATTGAGAAACTCCCAAGGTTTGGTTTCTGGTTACTAAGAGAGTATACAGTGTAATGTTTTTAATGTAAACGCTTTTTTTGCAAAGCTGGGTGGGATTGTTTTTGGGGGGTTTAGGGTGTGTATTTTAAAAAATAAACGTTTTGTTCAAATGCTGGCCCAAGACCTTTTGCTGCCTTTTGCTGTAAACGACAAGATGGACTCCTCCCAAATTCCTCATACAGAAGCTGACTGTGCTGGCATTTCAAACTTAGGCCACATCCACACACGGTCCATTGAAAGCATTATTATACCATTTTAACCATCGTGGCTCCCATCAAAATAATAATAATCTTGAGAAGTGTAGTGTTTTTGAGAGAGCTGAGAGGTGTTAGGAGACCCCTATTCCCCTCACAGAGCAACAATTTCCAGAGTTCGCTGGCTAGAGGGGTCGCCTGTTAAACAACACTGAGAACTGCAGTTCTTTGAGGGGAACAGGAAAATACACATCAAGGTTAAAAACTGGGACGCCACATATTTTGGGTGCACGAGTCACGTGATCCACACAAGATCACATCCCTGGAAAAGTGCTTTTGGGGGCAGACTGCAGTGCCCAAAATGGGTGCAATGCTCTTGGATAAAAAGATGGGTTTTGCCAGGACATTTGAGGGGGGTGTAGGAGTCTCTTAACAACTCTCGGCACCCTTAACAAACTACAGCACCCAGAATTCTTTGGGGGAAGGCATACCTGTTGAAAGTGGTATCATAGTGCTTCCAATGTATGGATCTCAGCACGCTTAAAAGATTTAAATGATCCCAGGATTATTTGTTGGTGGTGGGGGAGCCATGACTGCTAAAGTGGTATAACAATGCTTCAAAATGCAAGGTGCAGATGTTGCCTTATTTCAGTGCTGCCAATGGGACAGTTTCTTACACCATACCTCGGGTGGGGGTGGGGATGGGGTGGGGAAACCAGGCTAGTTTAGGAGGTGCAATACATGCCCTGAGGCACACGAATCTCTGGTATCTTACAGAAGAGAATGGTTATTTGGGCTTAGGGGGGAATAGCTGCTGGCTGGCCCTTCTGTGCAAGCATTTCCTGCCTAAAGTGGTCACTTCACTCTGGCTAACGGTAGGGCCGGTCCTTTTGCTTTGTTCAGTTCTCTCGTCAGGAAAATCTGCAGCAAAGAACCTTCCCCAACTTGTGGGTGGGGCATAGCTGCCAAGTACCCCATTTTTCACGGGAAACCCCTGTTTTTACTTACCTTTTCCCGGTGGTGCCCCGTATCACTTCGTCTCCCGTTTTTCTCCGTTATTTTCTCCTGCCGGCGGCCATTTTTTTCTGATTTGCCCTTCTATGGGCACAAAAAATGGCCGCCGGCGGCTTCAAAAGTAGCTTCTACGCATGACCGGCATAGCTGCCACGTTTTCCCTTTTCTCGCGAGGAAGCCTATTCAGCATAAGGGAAAATCCCTTTTAAAAAGGGATAACTTGGCAGCTATGATGACCGGAAGTGCGGCGACGCAACTTCCGGTGTTGGCCTGCCCATCTATGGGCACCAAAAATGGCCGGTCATGCATAGAAGCTACTTTTGAAGCCAGCGGCGGCCATTTTTGGTGCCCATAGAAGGGCAAAGCGACCCCGGAAGTTACGCCGACGCAACTTCCGGTGTCACACGGCTGCCGGTCCCGGATTCTGCAGTCCGGGACTTGGAAGGTAAGGGGTGGGGGTGTTAGGAGGGAAAATTTTCTCACCAGCAATAGGAGACCGCCTTGTCCTGTGTTTTTTTATTCACAGCTTTACTGCTGGAGGACGGATCACCGCTCATTCCCAGATATGCTTTATTGACATTTATAGGTTAGCAATGATAAATGATCGATCACATCCCTACCGTTTTTTGAGGGCTTTAAACCAATTTTAATGATAAATTGGGTTTACATTGCTAGGTTCACATAATGTGAAGGGAATTAATGGGAGTGGTTTGGGAAGGGTTGCCGCTCGGTAGTAAACCACATACTTTGCATGCCAAAGGATCCAAGTTCAATCCCTAGCACCTCCAGGTAGAGGTGAGAAAGACCCCTCAAAGAGCCTCTACCAATAAGCATGCAATCAATGTTCCCAAATCCTTTCCCCCACCATCCTAACATCTCAGTAGGAAATCCCAAGGTGATCTTGTGCAATTTCATGCAGCGGTTTCCCACCCTCCCAAAAAAGTGGTGTTTTTTTTCATGCCACAGCACCCAAAAACACATGCTCTGGGGCACTGCATGAGCTCACGCCCCCCCCCAAGTGTTTTTTTGGGGGATCATGCGAGGTCACTGCAACCCAAATAGCCGCTGTTCTCTCGCAATGGAAATAAGATGTCCCTTTTTCCTGGGGCACTTGAAGGGCAGGACATCAGTTTCCCCCCTCCACGCCTTGTCTGGCCTTGCCCTACTGGTGTCAGGCCAAAACCAGGGCAGTTTGAGGTGTGTGCTGGGGCTGGAGCCAACATACCTGCCAAGTTGCTGTCAGAGAAATAAGGGACCGGGTGGGAAATAGCAGATCGGAAGTAGAGCTGTCGCCATTTTGGAACTGGGCGGAGCATGCTCAGAAGTGACTTTTGATGCTGCTTTGCCCAGTTCCAAAATGGCCGCCGTGCCAGAAGTCGCACTGCAGCCATTTTGGAACTGGGCAGAGCAGCATCAAAAGTCACTTCTGAGCATGCTCCACCCAGTTCCAAAATGGCCGCCGTGCCAGAATAAACTGGGGGAAAACAAAAAAATCCGTTTTTTCAGCTAGGAACAGCTGGGAAAACGGGGATTTCCTGGGGAAAATGGGAGACTTGGCAGCTATGGGAGCCAATGCCTTCACAAGTCTCCAATGCTCCTTTAAACCAGTGAGTAAATTACACCAGCCTTGCAACTGGCATAGTTAATTCCCCTTTATTTCCCTCCAGTTGTTCCTCAATAAGCAACAGAAAACTGCCAGGTCTGAGGCAAGTGGCTCAGCCTTCTTCAGTTCTTCTCTGCCACCTTAGGATTTTCATTCCACAACAATACAATACGAGGGGAAATAGAGAGGGCCAATGCCATCAACAGCATGCATCTTTCAAAAGAAGACACTTGAAAGTGAGTAGTGGGATTAGTGAGAGTAGTGAGAGCCAGTGTGTAGTGAGTAGTGAGAGCCAGTGTGGTGTAGTGGTTAAGAGTGGTAGACTTGTAATCTGGGGAACCGGGTTCGCGTCTCCGCTCCTCCACATGCAGCTGCTGGGTGACCTTGGGCTAGTCACACTTCTCTGAAGTCTCTCAGCCCCACCCACCTCACAGGGTGTCTGTTGTGGGGGAGGAGGGGAAAGGAGATTGTTAGCCGCTTTGAGACTCCTTGGGGTAGCGATGAAGCGGGATATCAAATCCAAACTCTTCTTCTTCTTCTTCTTCTTCTTCTTCTTCTTCTTCAGGAGATACCGACAATTGCTCCCATGGTCCTATAGTTTGCATGAAGGTCAAGCACTGGGGATGGAGGTTTCTATGGTTTGTAGAGCTGGAATGGTCTGTTGACAGAGTGATAAGTCAACTTGTATGGCAGGTGGCAGCCTGTAAGGCAGAGACACAGCGCTGGTAAGGTGCTGTGGGTATGATGCCAGGAAAGCACCTGGCTTTGAGGAGCCCCAGCTTGAGACATACACTCACACACATATACACATGTATCAACGCCTGAATGTTCGTGAATATCTAGGACCAGGAACAGTCTTCACAAATGTACACCCATTCCACAGATAGTTATGCACAAAGGACAGAAGATCATGGGAATATGAGATACCCTCAAAGGTGCCTGGGATGTAATCGCACCCAAAAAAGGGAATTTTTCTCAAACAGGAAAATGAGACATCTCATTAATGCGCACGGCATGAATTTTACCCTATATTGTCCCACCCACCCATCCGCCCCCCACCACCTTATTTTTAGATATGGAGACACACTGATTATGAACTGATTTCTGGTGTGAATACACCATAAAGCAAAACAATTTCTTGAATTAATTTTGGGACATATACACACCTCCCTCGGAATATTACTTCTCTGTCCATTATAAATTTCTCTATCTCCTCCGAGTAGGATGCAAAGGCCCTCCCTATAATGTCTTTTCGGTGCAAATGAGTTCTCGACTGCAGAAATAAAGTGATCCTCTCCATTCCCAGCAGTTAAGGTTAAAGAGAATGTGCCAGGTTCTAAATCTCTGCCGCTAATGCTCTCTCTTGACCTTTGACCCGCCTGAGCACCACTAAGTTTGATGGGACCATGCCAAGCCATCTTGTGTAACCCATAAGATGGTTAATATACTCCCATTTCTCATTCAGACAGCCAACAGAGGCAAAAAAGGCAGCAGGGCAACAAATGCTGTCTCCAGCAAATGCTCAGTAATAAATTGCTCTTTCGGCAACGCGGAAGACAGATTTTTCTTTCTTTTTTCCCTTCTGTACTCCTTCGCTGAGGTGTCACCAATGGGAGGTTGGCTTCCCCACCTGGCCCTGGCTGGCTGTGCCCATAAATTTAGCCTATGCCTATGCCTGCGCCTGTTTACGGGTCGCTGATGGAATACTAAGGAGGGCGCATTTTTAAAGCACCGGGTTGATAATCATGGTAATTGATGTTTGGAGCTGCTAGCTCCTCGGAGCATAGGGGTCTATTTCTCCCAGTGAGGCCCTGCTCCATATTATCAGTCCATTCCATAATTAAATATCACTCTTTTACAATATGTTTCAGATTCCTTAATGAGTCTAAAGCAGGAATAGCCACCTCTTTCCCCTCCGAGCTTTATTTGCTTGTTATTAAACAATGTTATTGAGCTGCCTCCTTTCTCTCTTGTTGCCAAACCTGCATCATTTCCGTTTTATAATTGTGCAATTAGAGTCAGTCTTTGCTTTCATACATCAGCGGGACCTGAGAGTGAGTGAACGAGAGCAGGAAGAGAGGGAGGGGAGGGGAATCAGGTGTTCACAGACAACTCAAATGCATCTTATTTTCATTAAGTACCAGATTTTGCAAAATGGGAAGCTATTCATCATGATCCGTTTTCTACCTCCAGCCATCTACACCTCACCCTGCTCTCGTGACTTCTGCTGTGACCTTGCGCCGCGTTGTTGAGGGCCCAATTTGCTTGTTGATGTTGTTGTTGTTGTTGCTGCTGCACGCTTGCATAATTCAGGACGCCTCCCCAATGATCTTTCCCCCCACCCCACCCTCCAACAGCAAAATCCAGTCATTTGTATCGAAGATTAAATAGCCTTCCTCCCTCAGACACTCCCCTCTCAAAGCTGGAAAGCTGTATAACACTAGTAACTCCAAATATGCCCCCCCCATGCACACTCACATACGTTCACACACATATTCTCTCTGTCACGCACACACACACACACACACACACACACACACACACACCCTTAAGCTGGTCTAAGCAGTGTATTAAGTAGCTGAAGAAAATCCATTCACATTCTGCTGTGTCGCTTTCTTCTCAAGTCATGAACCCATCACAGACTTTCTCTAGCTGTAGGTTGCCACGGTGAAGATTTACAATGCCAGTTATTCATACATCTGCCTTCTCTCTTTCCCCCCCTTATTCTTAAATCCCTTGGGCGAGGGCAACCTTGATACTGAGACTCGTAAAATTCATGCAGGCTTATCATCCTTGGTGAAGGCTCCAGGCATGCATTACCGTATCCAACTGCCTGCTCACCGCCATGACAGAACTAGGCCCATAGCTTTTCTTTTTAACAGGGTAAAGAAGAAGGGGGGGAAAGGTAGCACTGTGTTAAAATAGACCAAGAAGCTTGGATGTGTGTGTGTGGGGGGGGTCCTTAAAAAAAGTTTTATCTCTTTCCCTTAATGAAATGTAAATTTGTTTTAATTACGTTACTCTCTGTGGAGTGGCATAAATTTAAACACAAGCTGTGTTGTTGTTGCCATTGTTGTTGTTTAAAGTAGCCTTTAAATTGTGCGGAATAGTATTCCGAAAAGTCCAATTTTTTTGTGTGCAATGTGCAAAATACATTATGAAGGCAGCCTCTGAAGTCCACATCAAAGTAACAAATGTAACAAACCTGGAATGAATTTTCACAAGCACATTTTGAAGACTTTTATTTTATTCAGGTTTTTTTCCCTTTTAAAAAATGTTACTGATCCTTTTGTTGGGGAATTAAAATAGCTGTCTTGGAGCAGGGAATATGTATGTATACTTCTATATTCTGTAGTCTGATTGAGAGAAATTGTTACTTTTTTACTAAACCACAGTTGCATAATAAGCTTGTAATGTGTATATACATATCATTATAGCATTGCTAAGATGTGATTTTTCAAAATGTTTGCTTTTGCGTCTATCCAATTTTTGTCTAATGTTGGAAGTTGAGCAAAGCTCTGAGGAACATGAGACCATGGGTTCTTTGCCATTGACTTTGGATTTTTGGAAGTATTTTTGGAGCAATAGAAGGAGGGCCTTCTAGAGTCTTGCAAAAGTGGTTAAAATTCAGCAACTATAAGTCATTAATCTAGATGTCCTCTGATAATGCTTCCTACATGACAAAAATGACTATAATTTCTCACCCTGGTGCTGAAATCTGTGTTTAACCAGTGTTAAACTAGGGCAAAACTAGACTTTATTTCATCCGGGGTCAAAGACCCAGTTTGGCAGCTCCCCAACACATATTTGTGCGCACACACACACACAGTCTGGGAGCTTCAATGGTGCCTCACTTGGGGCAAAAAACTGTGCTAGCCCCTCCCTCCCAGTAGCTACAGCACTGAAGCATACTTCTCAAGAGCACAGGATCGCCCCCATTCAATTCAATGGGAAGAGTTGGTTTGTGTGTGCAGATGGACTCCTTCAATTCAGCAGGCATGGAACTACTCATTTCAAGCAACCTTTGTGTATCTAGTGAATGAACATGGGGGACACCGCCACTGCCCAGCGGACCCTACACAAGTCTATACCCAAAATTAGATCAGCAGAAGATACTGGGCCAGTATACCGTCTTTCACTTTAACCTACCTTGCAGGGTTGTCATGAGGATGAAATTGGGAGGAAGAGAGCCGTGTGTCACCTTGAACTCCGGGGCGGGGGGGGGGAATGTGCGGTGCAAATGAAATAATCTGAAAAGCTTTTTGCAGCTCTAAGAACAGCGGGGGTCCGTCCATATGATGTGACACTCTACTTTGCCAGTGTTCCAAATCATCATCATCATCTTTTTCATTAGTTTTTAGTGATTGAAGCATATATATACTAACCACCCTTGATCCTAGGAAGATTCCAGGATGGTGTACAGCAGGGTTCCCCAAACTAAGGCCCGGGGGCCAGATGCGGCCCAATTGCCTTCTAAATCTGGTCCGCGGATGGCCCGGGAATTAGCATTTTTTTTACATGAGTAGGATGTGTTCTTTTATTTAAAAATGCCTCTCTGGGTTATTTGTGGGGCATAGGAATGCATTCATTTATATATATTTTTCAAAATATAGTCCGGCCCCCCACAAGGTCTGAGGGATAGTGGACCGGCCCCCTGCTGAAAAAGTTTGCTGACCCATAATACAGCAACTTGCATCAATACAAACAGCAGTAATGAAACAACATTAAGTAAATAAATAAATAAATAAATTTGTTTGTTTGTTTTTGTCCCACCCATCTGGCTGGGTTCCCCCAGCCATTCAGCTTCCAATAGATAGAAAAACATTACAACCCACTTCAAAAATAAAATGCAAAAAATAAAATGCAAAAATTCCCCTGGCACTGAAAAGGTTTGAAATGTAGGCACTTGGTGAAGCTCCACTGCTGAACCTTTGGTGGAAAACAGTAGAAGAGGCCCCTGGAGGAAAGGACCTCTGGGGAAGATCTTAAAGCGTGGGCAGATCTTTTGAAATTCGCACTTATCTGAAATTTGCTGCACAGCTTCCAACCAAATAGTGTTTACAAAAATCCATCTGTTAGGTGAAAGTGTGTATAAAAATGATTACAATAGTGAAAATAGCATTTAAAAATGCATTATGTTGGGAGAAATTGCAGGCAAATATTTGTACATTAATCAAAACTGTATTCAAATACGTGTTTCTTAGGAGAAATTTCTACCAAAATGCAGAAGAATTTTCGTGAGGGTTTTTAAAAAAACAAAATTTGCGAATTGCTACAGAAATGTGGAAAACTGAATTTAAAATTTTAAAAAATAAGAAATTGAAAGGACTGCAATTGACAGATCCTTCCATCCCTAGCTGACGGCGAAGTTATGGAGCCTGCATTTGGCCACAGACCTAAGACTGAATGGAGGAAGAGCTAGCAGCCCTTAGGCAGCAGCTACAAACACTGGAGACGAGCATACAGTGTTGAACCTTCCATATTTGAGAATATAAAACTCATCTCTTCCACCAGTCCATCTCTCTCCTTAGGTGAAACACAGTTTTCCTGGTAGGTAGAAAATTTTGGCACATTTTAGGTGGCATGCATAAGTTTTTGTGAAACTGGGCTAGTCAAACTTTAATTTTTCGAGGTGGAAGGTCATCAAAGTTGATTTTCTCATCTTCTAGTAACTCAGCACAGCTCAGAACAACTGTGAATGCAGTTATTATCCTGCAGAAAGGTGGACAGGTTTTCCTGTAGGACAAAATACAGGGAGCCCGTTATATGGACTTCACAGGCTCTGCTGGACCCATGCCCGGTCTTTTCAGCCATGTGGACAAGCAGAGAACAATGGAGCCATTCTGGAATTTGTTCTCTAGGCCGTAGGGGCACTGATACATAGTTCCAGACCCCTGAGATAACATCTATCTAGAAGATCCTCTCTTGTTCTGCAAGAGCTGCATTGAAATGAACATGAGTGCCATTAACCACTTCCTGCTGATTCTTGCTTATGCAACAGTTCTGCAGTTATTCCCATAAATGAAAGGAATAACCCCATGGGTTGGATCCAAAGTGTGCAAGCAGAAGGCTGTCCATACATTACAACTTCCCTGTAATATCCTCCCCACTCTGTCCTCCTGCACACCTCAAAAAAAAAAAACTGCTCTAGAGGACCAGAGGACTCTCTTGAAAAGCATGAGTACAGGGGCAGTGGAAGGAAGGGGAAATAACCACAAATTATGCAGAGCATTCTTTTGCAAGTAGATTTTCTGCAATACATTTTTCCCACCACAGTAGGGTAAAGGTAAAGAACCCCCAGATTGTTAAGTCCAGTCAAAGGCGACTATGGGGTTGTGGCGCTCATCTCGCTTTCTGGCCGAAGGAGCCAGCGTTTGTCCACAGACGGCTTTCTGGGTCATGTGGCCAGCATGACTAAACAGCTTCTGGCGCAACGGAACACCGTGACGGAAACCAGAGTGCACAGAAAGGCTGTTAACCTTCCCGCTGCAGCGGTACCTATTTATCTACTTGCACTGGCATGCTTTCAAACTGCTAGATTGGCAGAAGCTGGGACAGAGCAACAGGAGCTCACCCCGTCGCGGGGATTCAAACCGCCAACCCTCTGATCGGCAAGCGCAATAGGTTCATTGGTTTAAACCAAAGCGCCACCCTTGTCCCTTTACCTTCCCACCACAGTATCCTGCACCTCACATCCCATGCTTTTTGGAATTGTGCAAGCACACTTCCACTTGTAGAACATTAGATCCAGCCTTGTCTGTGTGTGTGCCGGAGCATCATTCAGTACTGAGGGTCAAGAGGCAACATTTTTACAGAAAAAACCAAGCATTAAGTGCAAAATAATAAAATGCCATAGGTCACCATTGTCACAGCCACTAAAACAATAAACCCGTCAATAACAAAGTGTTGTTGTTCAGGATATCTATTATAACCCCCCCCTTTGGGGGGGGTAGCTGTATATATATATTTAAATAAATAAATGGGTGTATTAAAACTATTAAAAAGTACTGCTTTGGGACATTTTCAGCAATGTCAATATTGTCAGCGTCTTGTCAGCCTTGTCAATATTGTCAGCCTGGATAGCTCAGTTGTTTAGAGCAGGCATCCCCAAACTTCGGCCCTCCAGATGTTTTGGACACAATTCCCATCATCCCTGACCACTGGTCCTGTTAGCTAGGGATCATGGGAGTTGTAGGCGAAAACATCTGGAGGGCCACAGTTTTTAGGGATGCCTGGGTTATATGCAAAAGGGGGCATCATCATCATCATTATAACCACACTTAACTATTTTCTTTCTTTCAAATGAATTAGGCCAAAACATCTGGAGGGCCACAGTTTGGGGATGCCTGGTTTAGAGTGAGGTGCTGATAATGCCAAGGTTGCAGGTTTGATCCCTGCAAAGGACAGCTGCATATTCCTGCATTGCAGGGGATTGGACCAGTTGATCCTCTGGGTCCCTTCCAGCTCTACAGTTCTATGATTCTATGATCCTGTGAAATCACCCTGATGAGCATTTAGCCAGCATCTAGAGGGTCTTGAGGTCACTCACTTGTGCTTGCCAACCCTAACATGGTCAGGAGACACATTCAGACACTGTAAGGACTGACATACACACACACACACACACACACAGAGAGAGAGAGAGAGAGAGAGAGAGAGAGAGAGAGAGAGAGAGAGAGAGAGAGAGAGAGAGAGGTCTGTATGTAGAGATGCTCCACATCATTGGGGGTCTTTGGCCAATCAAATCCTCCTCATATGGCTCTGCACGCATGCATAGATCTAGACATGATGAAGGGACTCTTGACATGTCTGCCAGGTGTGTGCCACGTGGGGCAGAGATTGACCAGCATGCACATCAGCAGTGGCAGGCTGGGCTCAGCAACACACCCCAGGAAACCTTCAGGCCTTGGATAAATGCTACTTTTTGTGCTAATAGCACAAAAGCAACAGCAGCCCTAGATGGATTAAACAAATCAAATAATGTTACAAAGGAATAGTAGAAGATTTGACATAACCAGGAAAAAACCTGGTATGCCAAGCATCTTTCTGTGTCTTCCTTATGATATCTAAAAAAAGAAACAAAAAATTAAATAATAATGCAATAATCATTGTTAAAAAAAATAGAACCAAATATGATTACATTCAAACTGTTTTTCAGGAGATATTTTTAACCTCCCCAACTGGTTATTTTTAGCCAAACGATTGAAAAGAGAATCTATTTTTATGCAATCTTATACAGTAATGTGGGGTTTTCAATTGCTGTTTAGATATGATAAATTAACAAAAAAAAAATGGTGAGAGACTGAGAGGCACTGTGATAAAGTTTCTATTCACATTTAGACCCTCAGCATATACACTGACACAACTAGCTCATTTCTTCTTCTTCTTCTTCTTCTTCTTCTTCTTCTTCTTCTTCTTCTTCTTCTTCTTCTTCTTCTTCTTCCAGTTTGCAGGCATTTAAACTTTATGCCAGATGGAGAGATTGTGTTTTGACACAGTGGAAAAGAATTATGGAAAATATGGAATGTCCATCCTTGCTTCTTTGAGAAGAGGCATGAAGACAGCACTCTCCTACCCCATAGAAATACCTCCGAAGCCAAGAAAGGATACTAAAAGGAAATGAACATTTCGAATGGCTGCCGATCACTCTTGGAGAATATTTTTCTCCAAGAGAAACCACTCTTGCTTTGACCATTCCTTTCTTTCCCCTTCCTTTCCTTCTCTCCTCTTGCTATAATCCTTCATTCTATTCCAGGTTTTCTTCTTGATGCTGCTGCTGAGTATTCTGGGAAGTGTAGGCACTCGAGTCTGAATACAGTCATACCTCGGTTTATATGCGTCGGTTTGAGTACTTTCAGTTTAAGTACTCCGCGGACCCGTCCGGAACGGAGTAATCCACTTTCCATTACTTTCAAAGGGAAAGTTCGTTTCAGGTTAAGTACGCTTCAGTTTAAGTACTCCGCGAACCGTCTGGAACAGATTAATCCATTTTCCATTACTTTCAATGGGAAAGTTCGCTTCAGGTTAAGTACGCTTCAGGTTAAGTATGGACTTCCAGAACCAATTGCACTCATACTTCGGGTTAAGTACGCTTCAGGTTGAGTACTCCGCGAACCGTCTGGAACAGATTAATCCACTTTCCATTACTTTCAATGGGAAAGTTCGCTTCAGGTTAAGTACGCTTCAGGTTAAGTATGGACTTCCAGAACCAATTGCACTCATACTTTGGGTTAAGTACGCTTCAGTTTAAGTACTCCACGGACCGTCTGGAACGGATTAATCCACTTTCCATTACTTTCAATGGGAAAGTTCGCTTCAGGTTAAGTGCAGACTTCCGGAACCAATTGTGTACTTAAACTGAGGTACCACTGTCTTCTGGGAAGCACAGTCATCAGACTCTTCTGAGGGGTGTGCTTTTAAATGTAAGGAGGGAGGCGGCCAGAGTAGGGGAAGACAGAGACATGTACCAAAGTGGTTCAGAACCATCTGCTTTTCACAGCCCTAAGGGAGAGTAGAAATTAATGGCAGCCATTCTAAGGTTGCCTTAAAAAGCAGTCTGCATGTTCATTGTGTGGCTTTCAGGAGCATTAATGCATTGTGCTTCTGATTCCACACAACGGAAGTAATGTTTGAAGTGCAACTCACTAGTTGTGTCCATATTGAGAGCCTTAAGCTTCAGGAAACCTCTGCAAGGCGCTTCATCCTCTGCAAACCACTCTATCGAAGCAACGTGCATGAACTCGTTCTACCAATGATTAAGCCCACAATACGAGGGACAAGGTTTCCTTCCACATCCCTGTTTTGAACAGATAGGCTTGCTGACGTAATGTAAACTTGGAGCTTCATGCTTGAAGTCTTTGCATCTTTGACTTTAGCATTTTACAGTGTCTATAGAACAGGCAGCAGAAATGCATAATGGGAAATCACAGAAACAAAAAAGGTGCCTATCACAAAGATTTAAAAAGCCATACCCTCCAACAATTCTCAGATGAAAATAGGGGTGTCCTATCCAATACAGTTGTACCTTGGTTCTCGAACGGAATCTGAAAACCAAAGCCAGCTTCCAATAGCTTGCACTCAATCGGAAGCCGTGGAAGCCACGTTGGATGTTCGGCTTCCAAAAAACATTCGCAAACCGGAACACTCACTTCTGTTCAGGAGCCAAAACGTTTGAGTCACAAGGTGTTCCAGAACCAAGGTTGCCCGCCCATCTAACTAGGTTGCCTCAGCTATTCTGGACTGCTTCCAACATATATAAAAAATAGGTAGCCGTGTTGGTCTGGCGTAGTCGAAACAAAATAAAAAAATTCCTTCCAGTAGCACCTTAGAGACCAACTAAGTTTGGCATTGGTATGAGCTTTCATGTGCATGCACACAAAAAAAAATTATTTTATAAAAAGAATAATAAAACATTCAACATTTTAAAACTTCCCTATACAGGGCTGCCTTCAGATGTCTTCTAAAGGTTGTAGAAGGCTGCATAACTCCATACTCTCCAAATTTATCTGATGAAAATAGGGGCACCCAAAGGAAAAGTGGTACATTCCAGGGTATCAAATCAGAAACCGGGACGTCTTCTGTAAATCCGGGACTGTCCCTGGAAAACAGGGACACTTGGAGGGTCTGAAAAACACATGTCCTTAATTATTAGGAAGCTCTATGTGTTCTTCCCCACTAGGGCCAGATTTAATAAGGATATACCTTTTAAAAATAACAATTTAAGAAGTGTTCTGCCACAGGCAGGGAATTATATGAGTAGATGTGTTGTTATCTGAACAGAGGTGTGGAATGGAATTGTGTCCATTTCATAGACATGCAATTGCTGGGAAGCAAACATACCTGTTAGCTTGTTTGGTAAGTTAATGTATTGCCCCACTCTTCTATTGCAAGAACAATACTGGGGGTGGGGGCAGCTCTGTTTATCATATAATGGATAGCTCTATATGTTGTCTTCCCAGCTAGGCTCTTTGAGCACACTTGCCTTCTGAGTCAAAACCCAGATTCTCCTTGAAAGGTGTGCCTGCATTCTTGCTGACATTTCCTTATTTGCCAATGCAGTGAGCCACCTTAAGGAAACGCTGGCATATTATATAGTTGCCTTTCCCACTGTATTTCCATTATTTTTTGGAAAGCAAAAAAAAGTGCTGTTCTCCATAGAAGGCATATTTAAGTCGTGAAGGACTTGCAGCACTAGCAATTAAGAGGGTCCCATTATGTTAACTATCATGCAAGTTTAGGACATCTTAGATGCAAGATAAGAGATGAATAATTTGAAGTAATTTTCCTGTAATCATGCCAATCACTTCAGCAAAGTAGTTATTAAATGAAACAGTAATATGATGAATTATAGGACATCGATTGAATGGCTTTCCTCACAATATACTTCCAGCGCCTTATGCCGGAAAGTGGCAAACATGTGAAATCTCTTTCCCGGGAAAATAGGCACACTCCTCGCTGTAAATAATAGTTTGTTTAGCAAACCTTGATTTTTAATGAGGCCTGGAGACTGACTTCTTCAGCTCGGCCTCCTCACCCCCCCCCCCCTGCTTCATAGGACGGGTTGCCTGATTCCGTATTCCCTTTAAAGGTAGATATTAGCAAGTATGAGTCTCACCTTTGGTGACAGCAAATTCTTCTAGTTCAAATTTGCTGAAGTGATTAAATATTATTTATCTAATTAAATGCTCAAAACACAGCATTATTGAAAGGAATAAATTTACCGCATTTGTTGAACAGTGTTAACTGAAATGTAACTGCACATCATTTGACTTTTTAACATTTATTATATCTAATAAGTCTTTCTGTGCTTAATTAAATCAACTTATTTTTACACTTAATTTAACATGATTCCGTTTTAGTTACAGAGTCTGCATCAGATATTATGTAGGAAACTGAGTGTACGCCCATATTAGCCCTGCTGCCCGACTTTTCAAGGTGCTCTGTTGCATCTCTGAATAATCTAGTCAATCACTGGGACCCCTTTTATTCTTTTCGTTATCCATTCCACAGGGGTGGGGGGAACTGCCACTTCCCTCGGGTTAATTTTCACTATAGAACTGAGAGTAAACATTCAAAGCACCAATAGAGGAAAAGCTTATAATTATATGTCGTACATATTGCTGTCGCATTGGCTGGGGAAAGGTTTTGAATGGTAGCTGATGAGGTGAAGGTTCTTCCCCCATGTTCCCCTCAGTACTATCAGTGCAAAGGCTTATGGGAAATGTGTGTTTGAGAGGGGAGGAAACCCTAATCTCTCAGGGTATATTCTGATTCTAAACCCGGAACCTGGATGACTTTTCTTGAATGAGAAGCTTATTGATTTGAGAGGAACTTGCAGAGTCGTGACTAGGGTCAGGCGTAGCAACTCAGGCCTGGGAACCTGTCTCCCGAGCCCCCCAAAGGGTGCCAGGGTGGTGTTGGGTCAATGGCAACAGCCAGCAGTAGCAAGCTGTGGCACTCGGGGAAATATTGGAGCTGGCAGTCAAGGCTCTGTGACCCACCAAAGTTGGCATCTGTTTGGCTGAGCTTGCTGTTGGGTTAAATTTCTGTCGAGTAGTTAGTTAAACCAAAATGACACTGAAGATCTGCAGCCATAGCTGCTAGTGCACGCAGCCTTCTCCCCTTGCCTGCCTGATCCAGCAAGCCAGTCAGCCGCCTAAGTGGCTAGGCTAAAGGGCTACAGTGCATGCCCTCCAACTCCCGGATTGAAAAATCTGGGATCAGCGGCGGCTCCCGGCTGTCTGGGCATGTCCAGACATGCGTAGAAGCAACTTCCGGTGCCGGGCTGCCCTTGTCTGCATGTCTGGGCACCAGAGATCGCTTCTGCGCATGTCCAGACATGCCCGGACAGCCGGGAGCCGGGACATGACTGCCGGCAGGAGCTTTACAGGATATTTACGGGATGTAATCAATTCGGGATAACAGCGGGAAACGCTAACAAAATATGGGGGTTTCCCGCAAAAAAATACGGGAGACTTGGCAGCTATGCTACAGTGGGCCCTGCTCCTCCCAACCTAGCAGTTCAAAAGCCCGTCAAAATGCAAGTAGATAAATAGGTACCGCTCTGGCGGGAAGGTAAATGGCGTTTCCGTGTGCTGCTCTGGTTTTGACAGAAGAGGCTTAGTCATGCTGGCCACATGACCCGGAAAAAAACTGTGTGTGGAAGCGGACAAACGCTGGCTCCCTCGGCCTGTAAAGTGAAATGAGTGCCGCAACCCCAGAGTCGTCTGCGACTGGACTTAACTGTCAGGGGTCCTTTACCTTTACCTATAAAGGGCTACAGTAACAGTGGGAGGGTGGGCGGGAAGTCAGTGACAATGTGTAGAGAAAGCTGGCAGTGTTGTACATTGGTGGAGCTCAGCAGGCAAACCCTATCAGCCAACAAAGGTTAAAGGAGGGGGGCTGGCAGTGGAAGGACCCCCAGAAGGTATTCTACTGGGGTTGGGGTGCAGGGAGGGGGAAACCTGGCACTGCCTCTGGAAATTTAGTTCCATTATTATTATTATTATTATTATTAATTATTATTATTATTACCCTGCCCATCTGGCTGGGTTTCCCCAGCCACTCTGGGCGGCTTCCGACACACATAAAAACGTAAGTTCTCAGGTGTGTTACAGCCTTAGCACTCCAGTTCTAAACATTTTTTGTTACAATCCATATTCCAAATGCTTCTGTCACAATCTTTCAGGAAACAAAGACGTCTACATCCGTGGAGTTCTCTTACTCACCAAGACTTCCTCGTTCAGTCCGCTGGACATATCAGTTACACATCCACAGGGATGTGCAAAGGCGGATATAGGGAAGCACAACCTGTTCAGTCACACTCGGAGACGCTGCAGAGGGTGCCACAACTTTGACATAGAATGCAAAGTCAGACGCTGAATTTTGGCATCACACGGGGCGCCGCTGAAATTTGAGACACATCAGGTTCAGAAATTACATTGTTAAGCCATGAACCAATAAGGCAGACCCGGCTACTGATACAGGATACTTCCCTCCTGCCTGGAGTTAGGAGGAGGAGAAAGTGAATCTTTGTGGCAATCGCCAGCTGAGAGAGCCCCAAATATTGACATGGTTCCAGAGCATGTCCTACATCTTATGTTTAAATGTGCTTAAGGGCAACTTAAGCTACAAAGCTCTGCCTCAATTGATTTGTGGATTAGGCCAGTGTTTCCCAACCAGTGTGCCTCCAGATGTTTTGGGACTACAACTCCCATCATCCCTAGCTAGCAAGACCAGTGGTCAGGAATGATGGGAGTTGTAGTCCCAAAACATCTGGAGGCACACTGGTTGGGAAACACTGGATTAGGCTATCCAACCCTTTGGAATCAAAGTAAAACTGTGTTGAAATGCTGTTTGTTATGGGGGTTTTTGGGTTGTTGTTTTTCTTTTTTTAAAAAAATCACCCTAACCTTCAAAGGCTTGCATGCCTTTGCAGCTTTAAATGCAAAGTAAACTTCTGTGTCACCAATGTAATTGTAGTCTTCAGCCACAACAGACTGAATGGGATCAAAATCAAGCATGTGCACATCAGCTGATGATAATGGAAGGCATGAAGATTGCCAGAAAAGGGGGGGGGGCGGATTAAGCAGTGTGGACGGAAATTGCCTTGCTTGGGACTAAAAGAATGATATGTTTTTTTAATAAAACAAAAACAAAAAAACAACAGCAACAACAACAACAGTGCTAGAGTGTTTTTGTATAGCAATCTGTTCCAATCCGAGGAACAGATCACATAATTTTCTCCCTGCTCTCCAAAAGTACACCCGGCATCTACTGTGCAGAGAAAATAAAGGTGCGAGTAAATTAAAGAAATTGTACATTCTGCCTTCACATTACAAAGTGCCCTGGCTTCATGTGTTATGTATATGTATCGCACATATGGAAAGAGAGAGAGAGAGGCTGCGGAAGACTTAGCTGGTTTAAATTCCCCAGGGTAACTGTTCATGATCACAAATTTGGCCAAAGGATTTTTTTCATTACCCTGAAACATTTCCTTTCACCTCCAACCTCTAGGCTG